>NC_090747.1:26776706-26781706 GCF_036898095.1 Palaemon carinicauda | reverse complement strand
GGCAGAGCTGGCCGGCAGGGGTATTACTGTACCATATGTCATTCTACTTCTGGACCTAGTATAGGTTGGGATATGGATTGACTAAGCCCATTGCCGGCCGGCAGAGACGCTGGACGGCAAGGGTCTTATGTTTTCGAGTGCTGCCCGGACCTCTCTTGGTCCCTCATCCATGCCTGCCGGCAGAGCCGGACGGCATTGGTCAAGGAAGCCTGAATTAAGTTTCTCCCCTTCCTTATATGAACTCTTTCGGTTGCCGGGCTTGGGGGGTTGTGTACACTCTTATCCCGGCATCCATTCTATTTTCTTCTAGTGCTGTACCTGTCCCGGCAGCCGGCCTGTGAGGCCGGCTGCCGGCCTATGAGGCCGGCAGCCGGGCAGGGGTAGTCTTCTGGTTCTTTTGCTGCCGGCTGGCATCGGTCTTGTACCTTTGCCGGCCGGCTTATGTCAGTCCTTGTCTGCCGGTCACCAAGAGTGTGGCCGGCAGCTGGGTACTACCTTGTGTAGTTGCTGGCCGGCAATCATTGCCGGCCAACACTGGCTGTTGCTGGCCGGCAGCTGCTGCCGCCGGCACAGGCATTTGAACCAGAGGGCTGCCGCCCTATAGCTGTTAAGTAGTATACTTTAAAGCTAATTGTGGTGTGTGCCGGCCGGCAAAGGCAGGCCGGCACACATCCTCCTATACTGTACTAGTATTCTTCTGTATAGCATATACAGTAAGAAGAAAACTATAGTAAAAGTTTAGGTACAGCACTGTATCTTCTAATACTATTGTGTTTTCTTACACAGCCCTTTGCTGTTGCCCTCAGACAGGAAGCAGAGTTCTTCCCCGTCTATTATCCAGGATTTTTAAAATCATTGCCTAGGTGTGAGCTCCACCTGTTTCCTCTGGAAACCTTGCATTGGTTACTCTAGTAGAGATAAACCATTTTTGATTTTATTATCCGGAAGGCTGCAACAATGGGTTGTGAGGGAAACACAAGTGTGTGTCTTTCATTTATGAATTGTTATGCTATACTATGCATATCCAGTGATACATAGTTCACTTGATACTCATGGAAATTTCTTCTCTTTACAGGAGGACCCTCCGAAGTGCGGAAATGTTTTCTGCAATGTCCGCAGCAAGAACCTCTGCGGACATGAGTGTTGTAGGAGACACGCAGCATGCGCTGTCTCCAAGGATAATCTCCAGTATTGGGACCCTCAGGTATGTACTGTATGCACTAACCTGATTACTGAGGCTTTTGATTCCCCTAGAACGGCGGAATCAAGGGATATAGCTAGGGAAAAGCTTCGTACTTGGGTAAGGGGCTTCAAGAAGAACACCTCTGGCCCTTATCTTCCAAGTGAGAAGATGAGGGCGTATCTTTTTCCCCAGGCATCAGCTGAGGCAGTGATTCCCCAGCCTCAAGAGGAGATCCTTCAAGATCAAGTCCAGGTGGACGAGGAAGTCGCAGATGCGATGCAAGACATCCAGTTGTGTGACAGGATGTCTGACCTGGACGATCGTTTGGAAGAAGACCTCCTGGCAGAAGGTCAGGATCAAGTTCAAACCCCGGATGTCGTAGAGGATGAGGTCGACGAGGTGTCGGCTACTCCGGTTCAGATGCCGGAGCCTATCCCCTCAACATCAGCTGGCCTCCCAGTAGAACTGGGACAGGCCCTCTCTTCGATTGTTGGAATGATCCAACAAATGCAGAAGGAGAATCAGGAGAAGGCGGCTGCAATGGAACTGCGTATGCAGTCCCTGGCAGAATCACATGGGCCCCGGAAAAGGCTCAATGTGAAAGACCTTCCCATATGCTCAGATGCTAACCCATGGAGGTATGCTGAGCACATGCCGATGACGACTGGAAAGATCGTCATTTCGGATAAGCTGGGTTCAGTTCCCCTAGAGGAGGTAGAATTCTGGCCCAGCAAGGCATCATATCCGGACTGCTATGTCCGGCTGAGAAAAGAACCAGCTTCAAGGGAGGAGACAGAGCCGAAGGAGGTCATTGTTATGGACCACGCTAAGGCTCAAGCCCTACTTTCATCCTCGATGAAAGAGAGGGGCTTCTCGAATTCGAAGGTAGCTGCATTGAGCAAGAAGCTCCCTTCGTTTGTGTCCTCTCCTGATAGAGCCTTCCCCTTTTTACAGAAAGGGTTTGCGGCTGTCCTAAAGGCAGTCGAGGCCGGCAAGCCTTGCCCCTCCCTGGAGGAGTGTAAACCCTTGTCGCTGGCTCTACCTATGGACCACAAAGACTGGAAGGATGTCCATCTAACATTTTCAGTGGGAAAGTTGGAGGCTGATATTGCCGGACGGCAATTCGGCGAGGACCTCCCCAAGCTGTCCGAATCTCTTTTACGAAGAGAGTTCGAGACAAAAGAAAGACTGGCTGCCTCAATGTCTCATCAGACTACTCTCGAGACGATGGCAAGTGACCCCAAGGTCCATGAAATGTTCATGGTAGTGGCTAAGTCTCACTTAGCCACAGTGACGAAGGACCTTTATAACTTCGTCAAGGCAAGGAGAGCTTGCAGGGAGTTCGTGTTCACCGGGGCTTCGGTGAGACACGAGCCAAGGAAGTTAATCTCCTCCAACATTTGGGGAAAAGACCTTTTCCCTACCGATGTGGTCAAAGAGGTTGTTGATAAGGCCGCCGTGGAGAATAGAAATCTTCTCCAGAAGTGGGGCCTGGCTATCAAAAGAAAATCTTCCCCGGATGAGGGTCCTCAACCATAGAGGAAGAATATGAAGACTAGGCTACCATCTCGGCCAGCCAAGCCTTATAGACAGCAACAGCAACTGCAATTGCCTTTGCCTCCAGTGCCCCAGATGGTGGCACAAACCCCGACTGCCTTTCAGTGGGTACCCCAGGCGGTGCCAGGTCAGTCAACCACATTCGCCCCAACGTTCGAAGGACAGTCTTCTTCCTTTCGTGCAAAACCTAGAGGAGCAGCCAGAGGCTCGTCTAGGCGCCCCTCAAGGGGAAGGGGATTCAGAGGTGGTCGTGGTCAGGGAGGCAAGACCTCAGGACGGCAGTCCAAGTGAAATGATACCGGTAGGAGGGAGACTGATGAAATTTTGGGATCGCTGGACCTTCGATCCCTGGGCCCAAAGCCTACTCAAGAATGGACTGGGTTGGAGCTGGTACAGCACTCCACCCCCATGCCTTCGGTTTTTCCAACACTCCACCCCCATTTTGGAGGAGTACGTTCAAGAACTGTTGGAGAAAAATGTGATCCGAAAGGTGAAGTCCATCAAATTCCAAGGGAGGCTGTTTTGTGTTCCCAAGAAAGACTCGGAAAAGCTCAGAGTCATTCTGGACTTGTCACCACTCAACAAGTTCATAGTGAATTGCAAATTCAAGATGCTAACACTGCAACACATAAGGACCTTACTGCCCAAGAGGGCATACTCAGTCTCTATAGACTTGTCAGACGCCTATTGGCACATTCCAATCAGCCGTCGACTCTCCCCCTACCTAGGGTTCAGGCTACAACGAAAACTGTACGCCTTCAGAGCCATGCCATTCGGGCTAAACATAGCCCCAAGGATTTTCACGAAGCTTGCGAGCGCAGCTCTCAAACAATTACGCCTAAAGGGAATTCAGGTAGTAGCCTACCTGGACGACTGGCTGGTGTGGGCAGCATCCGAGACCGAATGCTTGCAAGCTTCCAGTCAGGTGATCCAGTTCCTAGAGTACCTAGGCTTCAAGATCAACAAGAAAAAGTCTCGACTTTCTCCATCCCAAAAGTTCCAGTGGCTGGGAATCCACTGGGACCTTTTGTCACACAGTTTCTCCATCCCAATGAAGAAAAGGAAGGAGATAGCGGGCTCTGTCAAGAGACTTCTAGATTCCGAAAGGATATCAAGACGCGAACAGGAGAGGGTACTAGGCTCTCTCCAGTTTGCTTCAGTGACAGACCCAGTGCTAAGAGCACAGCTAAAGGATGCAACCGGAGTTTGGAGAAGGTATGCATCAAACGCGCGAAGAGACCTGAGAAGACCAGTGCCGCCTCGGCTACGTACTCTTCTCAGACCTTGGTCCCAAGCCAGACATCTAAAGAAGTCTGTTCTTCTTCAGCCACCTCCCCCGTCGTTGACGATTCACTCAGACGCCTCAAAGGAGGGATGGGGAGGTCACTCTCATCGGAAAAAAGTCCAGGGGACTTGGTCCAAGCTATTCAGGACCTTTCATATAAACTTTCTAGAAGCTATGGCAGTGCTCCTTACCTTAAAGAAAGTCTCCCCGCGTCACTCGATCCACATAAGATTGGTGACGGACAGCGAGGTGGTTGTGAGATGCTTGAATCGACAAGGGTCGAGGTCACCACCTCTCAACCAAGTGATGTTAGCCATTTTCCGATTGGCGGAAAAGAAGAAGTGGTACCTGTCGGCAGTTCACCTTCAAGGAGTCCGCAATGTGACAGCGGACGCTCTATCCAGGTTCACACCGATAGAGTCGGAATGGTCCTTAGACGCAGGATCATTTTCCTTCATTCTGAATCAAGTCCCAGAACTGCAAATAGACCTCTTTGCGACGAAAGACAACAAGAAGTTGCCCCTGTACGTGTCCCCGTACGAGGACCCCTTAGCGGAAGCAGTGGACGCAATGTCCCTCGACTGGAACAGATGGTCCAGGATTTATCTGTTCCCTCCTCACAACCTTCTGTTGAGGGTCCTCAACAAACTGAGATCCTTCAAGGGGGTAGCGGCAATAGTGGCCCACAAGTGGGCGAACAGCATGTGGTTCCCCTTGGCGTTGGAACTACAGATGAAGTTCGTGCCGCTACCACATCCAGTTCTGACCCAGCGAGTCCAGAAGTCGACTGTCTGCGCTTCATTACAGAAAACCCAGACCCTGCAGCTCATGATTTTCTCGCCCTAGCGGTGAGAAAGCGCTTCGGGATTTCGAAAGCCAGCATAGACTTCCTAGAGGAATACAAGTGCAAATCGACTAGAAGGCAATATGAGTCATCTTGGAGAAAATGGGTGGCCTTTGTAAAGGCAAAGAATC
>NC_090747.1:26761706-26771706 GCF_036898095.1 Palaemon carinicauda | reverse complement strand
TTTCTTTAATTACATATTACTAGCGTACTAATCAGCTTTCCATACAAACATCTTCCCGACAAATTACTCCCTTAGCGAATGAGGTGGCCCCTCATACAGCTTTGAACTGGATTAAATAGGGGGTATTGTCAGGGCTATGCAACTCATTCCTTTGTAGCTGCTTGCTGTGCCGTAACCTACGCCAAACAAGGATGTTCACGGCGATAAATATCATCACCGTGAAACACAAACTAGCCAGTATTATGGGGTGAAGAATTTCTTCATAAGTCGGTGACAGGTGGTCCTTTTCCGTAAGTTTCATCAACCGCTTTGCCACACGGCCGTTGTATGGGAGAGGAAGTGCTGGCATTGTAGAGGTCCACGTGAAGTTCGCGAAGTAGGCTCGTTCTCTGATGATTGTCCGTAGGCCAGTCACCATGGAATTCGGGGAAGTCCCGATACAACCATCTGCTGCGACGAAGATGTGGGTGAAGGATGTGGATCCGTCAGGGCATGATACATTGAAGCCGTCCTTGTCGTATCGTATCCACGAGCCATTATTTAGTCTGCAATTGAATTCTTTATTGTCAAAGGGATAAAGCTTATCCAGACAATTTTCACTTGTATGGGAGAGAGCACCGTCTAGCACTATACCTAACTCGCATGAATCCATTAAGTTTTTACGGAATTCAAATGAGTCAGCTGTACATATTTTTCTATCCATTGCGTCTGAACAGTGAGTTAATTGATTTAAGTCTTTAATGACCATATATGTTTCCTTGTCTGGGGAAATCAATACGTGTCCTGTCAAACTGGATATTACTGGATTTGAGTGATTCGTCATGAAAGTCGGAAATGGTGATATCCTGTAAGATTGCCAGGCATCAGAAGAATCAAAGGGAATTGTAATCCTAATCTTGTTATTATCTACGTTTACTGTAATTAGGCTGTAATAAAATTCTAACCTATGTTCGTCTAACAAAGGAACATAGCCTAGTTTATCCCTTCCGTTCTCCAGAACTAATTTTAAGTAACGTATAGGCAACAAATGGGGCGACAATACACCTTTATTTGCTAACGTGATAGCTTCTACATAATCCTTGGATTTCTCAATGAAATGTGCAATTCTGTTATGTATGTGATCTATCTTTGAATCATAATACGTTAATGTTGCCAACAAATCCTGTACTTCCATAATTTGAACGATATTATCTGAATGTTCATTTAACAAATCCATAATTTTATTGATTGAAGCTAACTGATCCCTTAGTTCTGACATAATCAATTCATCTTTATGAGTCAAGAACTCAATTTTCTTATTTTGATTACTAATTTTAAGACGATTGGAAATTCCTAAACCTAAACTTGCAACAGACCCTAAGATGCTTAATGCAGCATAAATGAACGGATTCCGTCTTTCTTTATGTTCGTGTCCTACAGTCCACATCAAAAGGTCATAAGCCAAAGATCCTGTCTCGCCAGTCTTATTTTTCAAGTCATCAGATAGCATCTCTGCAACTTTTAATGTTGATCCAAGCAAACTCTTAGTAGTCAAATGAAAATGTCTTCTATGCAACTCATCCAATGATGCAGAAAACCTTGAAATGGCGGTTCTTAAGCTAGTGACATCATTCTCTTGAAGAAAAATTGCTTGCATATGCACTTCGACAATTACGTTGGTTGATGTAATAAAAATGTCTTCTTGTCTTTCAACTATATTGCCATATTTAAAATATATATTTTTAGTCTTAGAACTCATCTCATACGAGAAAAATGTCTGAGCGAACAATATCACTCCCAACAACAAAAAATTCATCTTGGAAACCTGTAACGAGAAAAAATATATGTAATTACTCCTGTATTAAAAAGAAAACTTTTAGTCACACAAAATAAAATTTTTCCTCACTTCTTTTCCTCTCTTTTCTTTTTAATTTCTTATGTGAGACAATGGTACTATTCTCTCATCCGTGGGTTGGGCTACGTTTTGAATTCTAAACCTATTGGCCGTTAATGTTTCCAAAATGTTAAATGGGCCTTCAAACTTAGGTGTTAGTTTATAGTTGAGCCCTTTTCTGACATTGATTTGAATATAGATGTTATCACCCACGGTATATGTTTTAGTTGGTTTCGCTATTTTATCATGATTCCTTTTCATTATGATTTGTGATTCTTCTAAATTCTTTCGAAGGATATCATATCGACTTATACTTGCATTTATACATTCTTTTAAAGGATTTGATAGATTAGTTGTAGGCGTTAATACATGGAAAGGTGTTCTAACTGGGGTACCATACAATGCTTCATGCGGTGACATTTTAATTGATATATGATATGAATGATTCAGAGTACTCAGTGCCGCCGGTATTGCAATATCCCAGTTGGGGTCTCATCCCCCTAGTGTTACCCTCAATATATTTAATATCTTCCTATTTGCTCTTTCCACTAGCCCATTCGACTCTGGGTGATATATCATGGTATTAATCTTCTTTATGTTGAGGAATTCACACAATGAGGTAAGAAAGTGATTATTAAATTCACCACCCAAGTCTGAGATTATCATGTGTGGAATTCCATGTTTACAAATGTAACACTCGTAAAACTTCCTAGCGCATTCAATCGCAGTTTTAGTTTTAAGCGCTATTAGTTCTGTATATCGAGTTAAAGCATCAATAATTACTAAGAGGTGCCTATTTCCTCTGTCTGACTCGTAAAATCCTGTTAACAAATCTAAATGTATTCTTTCAAAGGGTTGATTGGGAACAGGATAAGCTCCTAGGCTGACAGGTGTTTTCGTATGCCCTTTGTTTTCCTGACATGTGCGACAATTAGCTATGTGTCTTTTTATATCTGTAAGCATTGTATGCCAATAAAACAATGATTTGGCTTTCTGTGACATTAATGAGAACCCAGGGTGTCCATGTAATGGATTTGAATGCAACCAATTCAGGACAGTGGAAATAAGTGAGTTTGGTACTACTACCTGGTCGTTAGTTACATGTGGTGTATTGCGGGTTTTCTTTGTCACAGTCCTACACAGAATATTATCTTTAATTATATAATTCTGCTGCTTATACTTTATATATTCCTTTTCTTTATGATTGCCTTTCAAAGCATTTATAATTGTTTCTATTTTCTGATCTTTTCTTTGCTCAGTCTGTAACAATTCAGCACTCCAGCCTAAATCTTCTTGTTCAGATATTGTTTTTACAATAGGCATGGATGTTGATATATCTATTAATTCAGCTAAAGGCTCCGTGCAAGATGACACGGGGTTGCGTGATAATGCATCCGCAATGATATTTGCTTTCCCAGGTAAATACCCGATTCTTGCGCCAAAATCTTGAATGATTAAATGCCACCGAGTTCGTTTAGGGCTGTGATTGAAGCCTTTAAAGAACTCTGTTAGTGGTTTATGGTCAGTAAGAACCTTAACGGGATAACCGTAAATTATGAACTTAAAATGCACTAGCGAATTAACAATAGCTAGTCCTTCCTTGTCTATTACTGCATACTTACTTTCGGAAGTTCTCAATTTTCGAGAATAGAAAGCTATCAGGAAAAACTGTTTATCATATTGCTGAAGCAATACCCCTCCAACTCCTAAGTCTGAGGCGTCTGTTGCAATGAAGAATTCCTTACCGAAGTCAGGAAATTTTAAGATAGGAGAACTACACAGTTCATCTTTCAAAGTATTAAACGCCTGTTGATGTTGCTCAGACCATATGAAATCTACGCCCTTCTTCGTAAGATCAGTTAAAGGAGCGGCTATTATTGAATAGTTGCGTATAAAACGCCTGTAATATCCACTACAACCCAGAAATTGCTGTATTCCCTTGACATTAGTAGGTATGGGAAAATTACGTATAGCCGACACCTTATCATGGACTACTTTAAGACCTTGGCTTGACACCATGAAACCCAAATATATTAATTCTGTTTTGAAAAACTCACACTTACTAATCTTTACCCTTAAGTTATGTTGTCTTAATCTCTGTAGTACTAGTTCTAACTTACGTAGATGTTCTTCTAAGGTGTTGGAAAAGATTACAAGATCATCCATATAGGCATGCAATATATCCCCTAACAAGTCTCCAAACACTATGTTAATCATTCTTGTAAATGTTATAGGAGCACAACGTAAACCAAAAGGCATCCGTAAAAATTCATAATGTCCCCTGGCTGTGCTGAAGGCTGTGTATGGGATACTATCTTCTTCTAATGATATCTGGTGAAAGCCTTTAAGTAAGTCCAAACTGGTAAAATATTTATTCTGACCTAACAAAGACAAAATATCGTCAGTACATGGCACTGGGAATCGATCAGGGATCGTTTCCTCGTTTAGACGACGAAAGTCGACGCAGATACGCCATGTTCGATCTTTTTTCGGTAAAACTATTAAAGGAAAATTATAAGGGCTATTTGATTTTCTAATGACTCCTTCCTCTAACATTTTACCTACTTCATCATTTATTTCATTCTGGAATTTCATAGTGAGTCTGTACGAGGGTACATATATAATTTTCTGCTTGTCTTTTAACCTTATTTGATGCTCGATCACATCTGTTTTTCCTAAGGATCCATCCGTAGTGGAAAAGACATCTGTATATTTAGTTAAAAGTTCAAAAATTTTCTGCTGAATCTCTTCGTCTTGAATGTCCTTACTGATTTTATTTTTAATAGATCGCAAAAGGGATTCATCCGCAACTGATTGAGAGTGATTGATTTCAGCAACGGTAAGAATACGATGTTTATAAACTTCTACATCCAAGATATGTTGATTTTTGTGAATTACTAAAGTGTTATTTAAATGATTACAGACTTCGATATTACATTGCTGATGTGAGCCTACTGTATAAATAGCTTGTGTGACAGACAATCCGTTGGTTTTCAAAGTATCGGAAAGGATTAATATTTCAGATCCCGGTAGTGTTTTCTTTATTTGCACTATTAAATTCGAAGGTATGTTTGGTTCGATATATTGCGTGTAAGATGATATTACGGGTGAACGAGAATTCTGCTGGGTCGCGTATATTATTTCTTTATTAGTGAGACAAGTTATTGGTTCTTCAACGTACGTTACGGTTACATTTGTCGTCTCCTTTTTATCCAAAACAGACTTTAAGGTATTAGAAGACTTATAGAATTTCCCTTTGATATACACGCCGTGCTTGGCAGGAGCTAATATAATGTTTTGATTTCCCATAGATGGGTATCCTATAATTACAGCTGGATACATATTAATGTTTTTTACTACAACAAATGTATCGGCAAACGTGCGATTACCGACTCTGAACTGAATATGAGTTATGCCTATGACGTTTAATTCATTATTTCCTATACCTGAAAGTCTAATTCCTGATTTTTCAATCGGAAAGTTCGGAAACAACAAATGATGCGTCTTCAAATCCATAATATTACGTGGACTACCAGAGTCAAAAAATAACGTAAAGGATTTGTGTTCTAAATTTACAGCATATAAGGTTGGCCGTAACTCATTTTGGCTTATTATTGTATGAATTTGTTGCAAATCTACGGGAGCATGCACTGTTTTACTTAATTCGGCCGTGTGTTTCATAGGAAAATCTATTGTCTCACAATTATCTGATAAAACATTAAATTGATTATTCAATACTATTGATGTTGACATAAATGACCTTGACCCAACATCACTCTCTTCCCCTCTAGAGTTAACTATGTGGTATTTGCTTTGCTCTGCACATTCTGAAAATTAGGCTGACTTTGCGAGGTCTGGTTTGACGGCCCAGGCTCAGCGATATTTGAAGAAGTGTTTGTTTGTTTCGGACTCTGAACTGCATTGACATTTTGTTGTTTCTTCTTATTGTTAAAATGAGGATTTTTCTTTTTATTTCCATATGGAACTGACTGTGGAATTGACTGTGTATTTCTAGGATATTGTTGTGTTTTACGCGCGTAACATTGACTATAAGAATGTGATGCTGTGTTGTGAACTGAACAAAATTTCGTTCTACAGTCTGCGCTTATGTGACCTTGACGTTTGCAGTTGTAACACGTCACTCCCGCTACTGGACTGTTAATTACGTTCACTGTTTGTGGTTTTGTTTCATTCTTAGCAAAAACTTGAGTTAACACGGGATCGAGATCTGGACACTTGGACATGTGTTTCTTTATCTGTTTATAGACATCCAATTCCGTACTTGCAGGCATTAACTTCTTATCAAAGCACCGCACTAAAGCTTCAGGCAACATAAGTGTCATGCAAGTTAAATACATTAATCGTAAAAAATCTTTCACGGAGATGTTATCGTTAGTAACCCAAGTGGAATTACCTAAAATGTCCTGATATTCGTTAAGCCTATCAGCTATGAGAGCTGCTCTCTCAATAACATTAAGCCGATTCATAGTGGCTTGATTAAGTGTATTTCGTAACGTTAACACTACATCCAAAGCTTCCTCACCCCCATAAATCGCGCGTAACCTAACTTTGAAATCATCCCAAGTAACTGCTTCCTGAAATGAAACACCTCTTAAACACGCACTCGCATCCCCTTTAGAAAAATCTATAAAACTTTTAGCTTCTTGTAATTGTACAAAAGGATCTACGATTTGTTTGGCATTTAAATGGGCATCAACGGAAGAAATCCATGACTCCACATTTTGTGGCAAGAGCCCGTTGACACGACCTTGAAAAGGAAGGATTGCTGACCTGGCATTTACAAGCGTCACAATTGGAGGAGGATTAGCCTGGCATACACCACTAGGTCCAGGGGTAGGGCTGACAGGAGGAGCCATGACTGCTGTATTTTTTTTTTCTATCTCTTTGACCCCTTTAGATCCTATCAAAATATCTATATGAGTACAGACGCCCACTGCGTAAACGCATATGTATAATAAAATTCCCCCAACAATGTTACTAATCCCAAAACATTTCCCCCCAAGAGTTTCTGAAAGAAAAAGGAATTAGCACAAAGAAAGAAAAATTCTAAATGAGAATTCGGAGTTTCTTATAACAAAGTTTAGGAATTCACTCACCCCAGTAACAATTGACTAACGACTTATGATAACTACACTTCACTGCCCAAACTGAAATGAATACAAAAACGTCTGTACTTAGCTTATATATGAAGTCGACACGTCCTCTCTCTCTCTCTCTCTCTCTCTCTCTCTTGATGTTTTGTTAGCGATGTCTCGTTCTAGTTTCTTGTTGAATGTAGTTCTTCCTGGATATGTCTTGCAATTGTTGAACGCCAGTCCTTGGGTTTCCTAGGATGTTGATTGAAGATTCAAGTTGTATACTAACATATGTTGATGTTAGCTTTTCCGTTGGACTTAATCAAAATTGTAGATTCTTGTAGATAATGTTGAGTTCTTGAAGATCTTTATCAGGTTTTACAGCTTTTATTTTGAAGTCTTGAAGATATTTCTCTGGTTTTACAGCTATTATTTTGAAGTCTTGAAGATATTTCTCTAATTCTTAGAGTTTAACCGCTGTCTTAGAGTTTAATCGCTGCCACCATTTATTGGTGTGCTACTGTCTTAAGCACACATTTGAGTATGAGTTGTTTTCAGATGTATTTAAATGGATTAACTGAATACATCTTAATGGTTTTTAAGTTTTATTTTTATAAAACAACAGAGTTAAACATCTCCATCACTGGAGGAAGCTGTGTTGGTCCAGACGACCAATTCTGGTGAAGTTTAGATATGAACTGAATAAATTATCGATATCACAGATATCGTATGCTTGCTTTAATTTAGCCACGTGACGGAATCGGAAGACACCTGCATCCGGTGACGTCACAAACTTTCACACGAGGAGACAATGTGTTGACGTTAAGAAAGAATGTCAATTTGCCGAGGTTTGCATTATACATCCTGTTTATAATTTGAATGACTACAGCAAATCCCAGGGTTAGCTCTTCCAACCAACATGACATATTACGTCATTTGTTTTAAATATGTAATATTACTATTCTAATTATTACAAATGTACACCACTGAATCAATTGTTGTACGTCAATCATACTCTTTTTCTTTATTTTTTGCCACTTGAAAGCCCTTGCTTGCCCGCAAGTAGCATCTGCACTTTTACCATAGATACAGCACAGTACAAAGGTGTTCATATCAGCTTTGATGCTATCCTCCAAGTCAATGCTTTCACCAATTCGTCCCAGGAGCTTTCACGCCTCAAGATCAGAGATCACCTTCTCCATCACCTTCTGTCCATAGCCTTAGAACCGTGATGTATGATCACTGCCAGTGATCACATGGAGAGGATGAAGATCTGTGAGACTTCTTCTGATAGTATGTCACTGCAGTTGATAAAGACATGCTTGCGTTTGATAAGTAGATCACCAGGGAGTTGTTGTGAGAGACATGCTGCTTGAACGTACACAACTGTATCGTCACTGTCAGGTACAACTAGCCCATTAAAGTTTCCCGTCCGGAGCTTGCCATAGGCAGAGAACATCATTACGTCAGCCTCTGGATGTCTGAAAATAAAGTCTGTGTTCGCCACACCAGTGCTCACATTGATTGCTATTTCTCCCTCACAGTAGATTATTCCACAAACACATCATAGAAGCTTGTGCTTTCAGTTTTCCCCGAGGAGCATTTGCAGTCTGATCTTGTTCCCTGATCTGACCATCAATTGGTTAAATTCAGCAGCTCCTGGGTATGTGTCTGTGGGCTTTGGAAAAACGTTTGTAATATTTGTATGTTTTGCTGCCCTTCGATTGTGGTCATCATCCTTGATGCGATGCTGAAAGGAAGGTCATACTTGTCGTTAATAAGAATGATGTAAGGGCATGCATTGGTATGGCTTGAGAAAATGTTTTATCAGGTCTTTTCTAGATAGTCCTTCCTGCAGTACTTTGAGCCATCTCGCGTTTTTACCTCAGGGTCCTCGGGTGTGGGAGTGGCTAGCTACCAGATCATACCCATGTCAACAATGCTGATGTTTTCTGGTTCTTGAACAACTGGGTCAAGGTTGAACTGATCCGAGAGCTTACTCTTCATTGTTTTGCGCATTGAACCATCTGCATTGTACAGAGACAAGAACTCCTCAGTCACTCTCCCCTCAAGGGCTGACTCAAGTGGGAGCATGCCTGATCCTTCTGCAAGGTCCACCAGGGCTGCCAGACCGGGCCTTTCCATCTGAGCCACTTTCATAGGCGTACCTGCTGGTGCACAAATCTGTTCACTGGCAAAGCTTTGCCTTTTGTTCTTGTGGATGGTTGCAGTAAGAGGCTGTGTCTTTATGAATACTCGCTCGTTCAGGAGAGTTTCAACCTGATCTTGTCCATCTTGAAAAGCACATTGCGGAGCTGTGCCATTCACTGGTGGGTTTACCCAGGCACGAATTGGTGGCTCGCTGGTACTGCCACGGGAGCATCTGTATTGTTTAACGTGTGATCTCTCCACATTATCTTTTCAGCTGTTCAGAGATCTGCTTCTTGGCAAGCCTGGCAAAAGGCACATCATCTGGTTTCCTTTCGTAGTGTTCTGGCTTCATGAACATGACATTAGTTCTGTGAGCACCTGCTGCACTGCCTGTCATAGTATCCAACTTGAAGTTGTCGTTGTCAACAATGACAGCGGCCGGCTTGCTATCTGTGATCTCTGGTGGGCAAGTGCCTGACACCTCAACATCTTTAAGTGCCCAGTGGTCATAGAGGAGAAGTACATCTGAGTAACTGATGCAGACACTGCTCTTGTGAAGTGTGTCCACCAGGTCTTTACTCCTTTTCATATACCATGAACAGTGAGGCCAAGGTTAACTGCAGTTGAGGTGCGCTGTCCAGTGACGTGGTGGGGGATTATGGAGGCCAGTCTGAGTGTGGCCGGGCTATGATCAACAGTTTTTCTTGTAGGTTGTTTTAACAATCTCAACAACTGCAGTAGTTGCTCACATAACTCTTCAGCTTCTTCAAGATGGTCAATGTGAGGTGACCATGGGACAGTAGATGTGTTGATCTTCTTTGACAGGCGTGGTGCTAGGTTTTGAATGAACTGCTCCTCAGTGATGCCAAGGGACAACATA
>NC_090747.1:26739206-26756706 GCF_036898095.1 Palaemon carinicauda | reverse complement strand
ATATATGAAAAAAAATGAGTTTAGTTAAGATTTTACTGTTTATTTCAATTTAGATATAGTTGGAATTACCATATCCAATTTAAGATGAAAAAAAAATGTTTTTTATAGATCAATAAATAAAGGTACGATTGACTGGAAATATGTTTAAATGAGTTCAAACGGGATTGATAAATATAGATTACACAAAGTGATAGTAAATAACATCCGTTCTTTTCATCTATCAATAAAATATTATAAATCTTTCAGGTTAGCATAATTATAACACACCTGAAGACCGGCAATTGAACAAAAAAGCAACTTGCTCTGACTTGATTGCTTTCAAGCAAAGAGAGTTGATGGGTTGATGGCATGACCTTTGAAAGTGAAGCTCCGTTAGAATCATCATCCTATTTATAGTAGAGGTCTATATATGTGGTGCGTTCTTCTTCCATTTTTGTCCATGGAATTAAGGTAAAGGTTAAGATGTTCCTGTAAATGATTTATCATCTTTTTTAAAAAAAACTGAAGCTAGCATGTCTAAGAAAACGGGACAATGTTAGGTAAAGCATTGCAAGTGGTACGTGGGGTTGATGAGGATTTTCGTAAGATGATGGCTAGACTTGATGAAATAATTGGAAATGTATCAAAGGTACTGGAGTCAGTTTTGTGCAAGATAAGAGCCCTTGAAACTAGCAAAGTAGAAAACCTCTTAACCCCAACATTGAAAAGGGAGTAGGTTTGAAAGCTAGTGAGTTCCAAAGCTGGAGGGATTTGAAAAAGCACTAACATTTTTAGTAAAGGAAAGGTAGGTTATAGAGTATGTGCAAGAAAGAGTGAGGTTAAATGCAACCTCTGATAGGGTAGCACTGCATAGTGTGACTCATGAGGCTTATTGTTACTCAGATGGCTTGAATAGAGCAGTTAAGAGAAAACAAAGAGTCACAACAACGACAATTCATTAAATGTATTTTAAACAAGAAAAATTAAATTATTTCATACTTACCAAACTTTAAAAGTCTTGCTGGTTTCATAGTACAGCTTCATAAATAATTTTGGATTGTTCAGGGTTCCAGAACATTGATAATATATCTATATATGAGCTATTAAAAAGGAATAGTGTATACTTCCTCTGCTTACAAAACAGATTTTGAAGCGAAGCGAAAAATCTATTTTTAGGTGAAATGGCCGTGTCGTCCTGATAGAAGGTTCCTTTACATAGCTTTCTAAAGGATATTTGGCTATAGTGATACTCCCAGAGAATTGACCATAGTTCTCCAGAACTCTAACTCCTGGCGCGAGTATCCTTAAATTTCTCTTAAGGATATCGCATATCAGAGGGCGTATATCTTGATACGACACATGGCAATCTTCACCCCGAATAGCGTTTTCACTTCGAGGGGGAAGAGTGGCGAAACTGAAGAGGAGCCGTTATCAAGGTTACCCTTCCTCCCGTACTATTACAAGGCTCCAAAATGGCGCTCATTCCTTGTAGCATTGAGCATGGTGCTACAGATATAGTAGTTTCGGGAGGGATCTTTACCTAAGCCTTTTCTTTAGAAAAGGTGGGTGGGTCCATCAGGACGACATGGCCATCTCGCCCAAAAATAGATTTTTCGCTTCACTTCAAAGTCCGTTTTTTGGACTCAAGCCATGTCGTCCTGATGGAAGTTTACCAGAAAATTACTTGAAAGTACTGTATCTGTGGATTTGTATAAGTGCCTCAACCTTGGGACAATTTTATATGGTCATCTAGACCATTGAGAAATATGACGTTACCGTTATACATCATTACCACTAATCAAGGAACAATCTTAAGGCTTCCTGCCCCCTGCAGGGAAGTGTCTTGCTAGAGAGTAAAAAAGTCTCAAGGTTTATAAACGTGTAGGAACAAATAAAAGTATCAACTAGATCTATTAGTTTCTGTCAGTACAATAATTATAAGTTTTACTTAGGGAAATAAGTAAAGAACTCTGGCTACATTTTATTTTGCTATTTGCGGGGCGAAATAAGATGCAATTACACTCTTTTTATTCATTTATTTAGGCTAAATGAGTATATGGGATAACAAGTGTAAAAAACATGAAGACATATAAAGACAAAATTTTTCTACCTGTTAGGGAAGAAAAGGATTAATGCCTCTTATAAAATTCTAAATTTTATCAATATGATTTTCTGTAAATGTTGGATACTATCAACACTGTGTACAATGTACACACGGCACAAGTGTCATTCGTATAGTTTTGCACCTGAAAATTTGAGCAGTCCTAGTGTCACCAGGGTGACACCCACATAAAAGATCTTGAACTGGAAGGTGTCAACACCTTTTCACCCGAATTGATAGTCCCAATCAATTCACTGTTCATCGCAGCACTAGATGACAGGTTTTACTACACTTCCTGCCGCCACCACATAACTTTTAAGTTCATGCACTTGCTTTGCATAATGTTTAGAAAACACTCTGGATGACTTCCATCCAGTATATGAGCAAAGACGCTCGAAGTCCATATACTGAAAAATATTCAGTGAGGAAGCAATTTTACTTGGATCATGACCTGTGGGTGTACTGTCACGATCCGCTCTGCGAATGAAGTAGGTGAGCTTCGCCCTCAGTGGTTTTAGGGATAGGTTCGAACCTGAGGTTTCTCCTTTGAAGAGCTATGCTCCCCTGAAGTCTGAAGTTCTTCGAAGATAGACCTTTAGACTTTCTACTGGACATAGAGAGACATCTTCCTTCAGAGGGCAGATTCTCCAGGGACCCCATCTCTTGGTGGGTAGCTCCTTCTTGGCGAGAAAGGTAGGATCAGGAAAGAGATTCAGTTCTCCCGCTTCTGTGAACTGAATATGGCCCTCGTCTCTTGATAGGGCTACTGTTTCACTAACTCTGACCCCAAGGCTATAGCAAACAGGAAAATAACTTTTTGGGTTAGATTCTTAAGAGAACAATCTTTATTGTTCAAGGTTGAAGCATAGTGTAGGACCTTGTCCAGGGACCATGAAATGGGCTTCGGAGGTGCTGCAGGTCTAAGTCTAGCGCATGCCTTCGGGATCTTGTTAAAGATTTCGTTCGTCAGGTACACTTGGAAGGCGTATAGAAGAGGTCTAGTCAAGGCTAACTTGCACGTAGTAATCGTGTTGGAAGCCAGGCCTTGTTCACGACGGTGGATAAAGAAGGACAGGCAAAACTCTATTGAGATTTCTTTCGGCCTTTTTGCTTTAACGAAAGCAACCCACTTTTTCCAAGACGATTCGTATTGTCTTCTGGTTGACTTTGACTTGTATTCTTATAAGAAGTCTCTACTGCCTTTTGAGATCACAAGTCTTTTCTTAACCGCTAAGGCGGGAAAATCATGAGATGAAGGTTTTGGGTTCTCTGTGATGAAGCGAAGACAGTCGACTTCTGAGCCAGTTGAGATAGAGCTGGGTTCGGTAGAGGGACCAGCCTCAGATTCAGTTCCATCACTAGAGGGAACCAGTTGCTCTTGGACCACCTGGGGGCCACTAGAGCTGCAGTTCCCTTGAAGGATCTCAGCTTGTGGATGACCTTCAGTAGGAAATTGGTTGGAGGGAACAGATACATCCGGGTCCATTCGTTCCAATCAAGGGACATGGAGTCCGTCGCCTCCGCCAGAGGGTCCTCCCATGGGGCTACATATCGAGGTAGTTTCTTGTTGTCGCTCGTCGCGAAGAGGTCGATCTGCAGTCCCGGGACTTGTTCCAAGGTGAGAGGTAATGAGTCTGCGTCTGGGGATCATTCTGATTCTATTAGCTTTAGCCTGGATAGAGCGTCCACTGTCACATTGCGGAAGCCTTGTAAGTGAACTGCTGATAAGTGCCATCTCTTCTTTTTCGCTAAACGAAAGATGGCTAATATCACATGGTTGATGTGCGATCTCGAGCCTTGTCGGTTCAGACATCTCACTATCACTTCGCTGTCCAAGACCAGCCTAATGTGGGGTGATCTGTGAGGGGATAGTATCTACAGAGTCATGAGGACTGCCATGGCCTCCGGAATATTGATGTGAAAGGTCTTGAACAGGGATGACCAAGTCCCTTGGGCTTTCCTTTGATGGCAGTGACCTCCCCATTTTTCCATCGAGGCAACCATGTGGATGGTCACCGATGGGGGAGGTGGTTGCAAGGGCATGGTCCTCGTTAGGCTCTTGACCTTCAACCATGGCTTGAGAAGTGATCGTAGTAAGGTCGGTATCGGTCTTTGTAGATCTCTTCGAGCATTTGATGAGTATCTTCTCCAGACTCCTCATGCATCTTTCAGCTGTGCTCTTAGCACTGGGTCTGTTACTGCTGCAAACTGGAGAGAGCCCAGTACTCTTTCCTGTTGGCGTCTTGAGATCCTGTCGGATTTCAGTAGTCTCTTGACAGACCCCCCGATCTCTCTCCTCTTTCTTAGGGGAATGGAGAGACGGTGCGACTTCAAGTTCCAATGGATTCCAAGCCATTGAAACTCTTGAGCTAGAGAGAGTTGAGACATCTTGAAGTTGATCTTAAATCCCAGATGTTCCAGGAACTGGATCCCTTTCTTGGATACTTGCAGACAAGCAGTCTTAGATGCTGCCCACAATAGCCAGTCATCCAGGTATGCTGCTACCTGCACACCTTCTAGGCGTAGTTGTTATACGACTGCGTCTGCAAGTTTCGTGAAGATCCTTGGGGCTATGTTTAGTCCGAAGGGCATGGCTCTGAAGACATATTTTTCTTCTGTAACTTGAATCCTAGGTAGGAGGAGAGAGGCCGGCTGACTGGGAGGTGCCAGTAAGCATCTGCTAGGTCTATTGAGACCGTGTACACCCCTTTTGGTAACAGGGTCCTTATGTGTTGAAGGGTTAACATCCTGAAATTGCTGTTATCGATGAACTTGTTGAGTGGCGACAAGTCCAGAATGACTCTGAGTTTGTTTGAGTCCTTCTTGGGAACACAAAACAGCCTTCTCTGGAATTTGATGGACTTTGCTTTCCTTATAATCTGTTTGCTCAAGAGTTCTAAGGTATATTCTTCCAATAAGGGGGTGGAGTGTTGGAAGAATTGAGGAAATGATGGTGGAGACTTGTTCCACTTCCATCCTAGTCCATTCTTGATTAGGCTGTGGCCCCAGGGATCGAAGGTCCAACGATCCCGAAAGTGTTGGAGCCTTCCTCCTACCTGAAGCATCTCACTGCTTGGGTTGTCTGGAGTGTTTGCCACCCTGACTGTGTCCTCCCCTGCCTCAGGAGGGACGTCTTGAGGAGCCCCGTCGGGAGCCTCCTCCTTTCGGATGAAAGGTAGTGGTTTGTCTCTCAAACCCTGGGTTGAATGCTGGTGACTGGGCAACCAGCTGTTGAGGTACCACTTGGAATGTGGTCTGTGGTTGAGCAACCACTTAGAGCACCGCGGTCATGGTGACTGTAGGATGTTTCTGGGCAGGCAGAGAGGGTAGTCTTGGCTTCTTCGGCTTCTGTTTAGGTTGGGGACCCGCATCCGGGGAGGACTTCCTTTTCGAAGAGATGCCCCACTTCTGAAGAAGGTTCCTATTCTCCATGGCGTATTTCTCGACTACCTTTTTGACCGCTTCACTTGGGAAGAGGTCTTTACCCAAGTTGTTGGAAGATATCAACTTCCTGGGTTCGTGTTTTACTGATGCCGCAGCAAACACAAACCCTCTATAGGCTCTCATAGCCTTCGTGAAGGCATACAGGTCCTTCACTAAGGTGGCCATATGCATTTTGGCCAGGACCATGAGCATTTTTGGGGTGTTTTTGTTGCCTGGACACATCTCGATGCAGTTTTGTAGGGACAAGGAGGCGGCAAGCCTCTCTTTCGTCTCTTGCTCTCTGCGCAAAAGAAAGTTTGACAGCTTAGGGAGATTCTCGCTGAACTGCCATCCCGCGATATCTGCATCCAGCTTCCCTATGAGAAGGTTAGGTGGACTTCCTTCCATTCCTTCTCATCCATGGGCAGGGCTAACGACAGAGGCCTGCACTCCTCTAGTGCAGGGCATGGTTTGCCGGCCTCCACTGCTTTGGCAACAGCCTTGAATGCCTTCCACGTAAAGGGGAAGGCTCTTGAAGCAGGAGCAAGAAAGGTAGGTTGTTTCTTGCTCAATGCGGACACTTTCGAGTTAGTATAACAGCCTTCTTAAGGTTGCTCGACAAGAGAGCTTGTGCCTTATCGTGGTCGAAAACCATGACCTCCATTGGTTCCGTCTCTTCCTTTGATGCTAGCTCATGCTTCAGCCGAATGAAGCAGTCAGGGTAAGCATTGAAGCTCTGCTAGAACTGAATATCGTCTAATGGGAGGGCTCCCGTCTTCTCTGAGATGTAGAGTTTGCTGTTGGTAATCCGCATATATTCCGTGTACCTCCAGGGATTAGTGTCGGAGCAGGGTGGCAGCTTTTGAAATCTGGGTTGTTTGAATGACCCTCGGGAGGTGGTGACCCGTGCTTCAAGGAGCTCTCTTTCAAGCTTCGCTTCCCTTGCTTCGCCTTGTTTGCGAATATTCTCCATTAGCGTGGTGATATGAGCCAAAACTACCTTGCTTATGGTGTCTAATGGAGGGGTAGGAGCTGAAGACGTAGATACTGTCAGCTCTAGTGCCGGCAGAGGTGGAAGGGACTTCCCCACTTCCGACGACTCTACTTCTTCTTCTCCTTCGGGAGGTAGAGTAGACTTTTCCTCGGGATCATCCCTTAGGAGATCCGTCTCGGTGTCCGTAGACACTTCAGACATCCTTTCCTCCTGGTGGATGGCCATGCTTTGCATCGCCTCACTTACGTCCTCTTCTACTGCGATCTGTACGCAGGGTGGTCCGGGTCGTGTTTGGGGGATGACAGCTTTGTTACCCACCTTAGAGAACAGCAAGCTGTGCATCCTGTTCTTGGCCAGGTACAGTCCTGATGAGTTCTTTTAGAACCCTCGTACCCACTTGCGCAGCTTTTCTTGTCCTGCATCCCTCGACTCCGTTGACTTGGGGTCGTTGAAACCTTCGACCACCATGGCCAAGCAGACGTTGCAGTCCTGGGGGTCCCAGTACCGCAAGGTTTCAGTGGTAATGGCACAGGCGCCATGAGGCCTGCACATAGTGTGATTACAGATGATCCTGCTCCTGTGGTTACAGAAGATCAACTCGCACTTCATTTTGGGCTCCTCTTGTAAAGAAAGGAAATATAAATGGGTATGCAGTTGTTTATCACATTTGATAAACAGAATATATGCAATATATTGGTATCTTAACCATTATAGCTTAGGGTAGTAATCTAGAAAGGAAATAGTAAAGACACATACCTGTGACTCCTATCCAGCCAATTGCTGTGACCTACCCCAATATTAATATAAGAATTTCCTTAATAGGGGAAACTCAATAGAGAGAGAGAGGTTCTAATCTCTAGGGATAGAATTAGTGTATACTAACACTAGCCCTTCAATAAAGTTTTAATATTGTGGGGTAAGTTATAAACTGATGACTTTATCAGTGTATTGAAGGAATACTTCACTTCAATATAAATTTAGTCTTAACAATAGACTGTAAAAGGACACACAGAGTATGTTGGAAAAGTAAACTATTGTATAATACATACTATGGTTTTCTGTCTGCAGTATGTACTATACTGAAATATACTGGCTAATGTATAATTATATACTGTAGTTCAGTGGGCATGTTGCTGGCTAGGCTAGTATCTGGCGGCACCGGTCCAAGTACCAGGTGGCACTAGCCGACAGAGAGAGAGAAACCATGGAGTGAAGGGCTGCCTTATTAATGTAGCTTTGTACAATAAATAAGGGTGTAGGTATATTTAACCCTACTGTCTTCCTCCTGAATGATGGTTCGAATGGAAGGAGAGAATGAATCATTCAAGCTTCCACCCAGTCACAAGATCTGTTGCCGGTCTTTGCCAGTTCCAGGGATGTGGATGGCAGTCCAAGGGAGGACTGAAGAACACTCAAAGGCAAATAAGGGTCTCCCACCGGCAGCCGTCTTAGCCGGCACAACCTTTCTCGGAGCCTTGCGTCCGTAGTGGAAAGTTGTAGTGGCTATCAAGCTGTCTATGTAGGAGCCCGGCCGGCGCTACGATCTACCTAGCAAGCGGGGAGAATGTAGGACGACGGCCACAGATATGTGATGGCTAGTCTATTGCTAAAGGACAGAGAGGGACAGGCGAAGGGTGTTGTATGTAGTGTTAGGAGAAGGCGGCAGGATTGCCTCCATTTCCAAACAAGGGTGAAACTTCGTTTCAATATCGGCACCATCCTAGGCAGCAGAAGAATGTCTATTCCTCAGCCTAGGGTCTGCCAAAACAAGACTTGTCTTCTAGACTGCAGGGGAGAAGGTGGCAGCATACACTACCACTTTAGGTGCGGCCTAGGGAAGCAAAGCCTCCTATGCCGACAACTGTAATCCGGCAGGGGATTGACTACTCACCTGGCCGCTAAGCCGTCGGCATAAAGACTGAATACTCTGAGTTACTGCCGGAAATCCAAGCCGGGATACTCACTGACAAGGGTAGGAGAAAGAAAACACTAGCCTAGTCAAGCCGGAGTGTACTACTTTATGGCAAGGCCAAGATAGGGTTGTCACCTATGGCGGCACTCAGAGGGAAGGAGGGTTTACCCTTAAATCTCCGCAGGAGACGAGTATCGAGTTATATAAATAATTCTAAGAGATATACTATCTCCTGTTGAATTGATAAAGCAAAACACGACGGTAAACATGGATAATGTATGAAAGTATACTAAAGTGCATAGGCTAGGTAGCCTAGCCCAGGGCGAGATCTCGGCTACCTATATCACTGAGACTCTAACGTATACGATCGACACATGCAGGAAGAGGAAAATTGTATGCATAATCTTATCCTCACTAGTATAATTTTGCCTAAATAGCTATAATTCATTAAAGGTAATTACCGGGAATGTCGTTCTGCTGACTAAATAAAGCATGCATGATGAACGACAGCGCCCAAAATGGCGCCTCCGGTGACCGGCCATACTCCATAAAACACTATAAATTATACTAATTTCACTGTGAAGCAGGAGCTAAAAATGATACATTGTAAAGATTAAGTACTCAACTTTCCAGAGGCAGAAGATGCTGGAGAATGCTTGATAAATCCTCTCAAGAAACGATCTAGAACTCTAGATGAAAAGGGAAAAACACCGTGCAAACTGCTACCAAAAAAGGAATGAGCGCCATCTTGGAGCCTTGTAATAGTACGGGAGGAAGGGTAACCTTGATAACGGCTCCCCTTCAGTTTCGCCACTCTTCCCCCTCGAAGCAAAAATGCTATTCGGGGGGAAGATTGCCATGTGTCGTATCAAGATATACATCCCCTGATATTATGTGATATCCTTAAGAGAAATTTTAAGGATACTCGCGCCAGGAGTTAGAATTTTGGAAACCTATGGTCAATTCTCTGTGAGTATCCCTGTAGCCAAATATCCCTTAGAAAGCTGCCTAAAGGAACCTTCCCTCAGAACGACATGGCTTGAGCCAAAAATGGGATATGACAGCCGGGACTGAATGAACAGAGAGGTAAAGTTGAAAATAATGAAGAATGTAACAGACCTAACCACCATACTTTTTAAGTTTATGTTGAGGGAGGGAGTATTATTGATGATTCGACATATGTAGAGTAAGGGGCAAGAGTTGGTAATATCTAGATTCAAATTTAACTTATGCGTCAGATGGCAAACAAGTTCGAATTGAGAGGTAAAGATGTAAGTCTCACTGTAACTAAAGTTTGGATTAGCACTGGACTAATTGAAAGTAAAGTTTATAAGGTTACACATCCTTGATTTGACAGGTACTGAATAGACTGTTGAAATATGTGGTATCGATTATAATACATCTGATATTGCAGAGGTTTATAGCTACGTTGTTTGCCGTAGAGGTGTGGAAAATTAGTCAGCAAACAGGCTAGGTAGATTTGTTAAATAGTGCTGTTTAGAGCTGCATGATACCTAAAATTGTTACACCTATTGATAACCTAAAGCTAATGAAAAAAAAAGAATGAAACTTGTCTAAGAGGTTAACATTTAGTTATGAATGGGAAGATAGGTACCAAGAGTTTCATAGCGATAAGGATTAGCCATATGACTGTAGCTACTCATGTCAATGCCATCATACCACGATACAGTAGAACCTCAAAACTGATACATGATTTCTTTTCTGTTAGAAATTTTTCAAATTCATGTATACTCAGATGTAGTGGTTGTAAGTGTGTGAAGTGTTCATTGAGTGAGAAGCATTGCTTGAAGGAGGAAATGGAATTAAAGCATGTTGAAGAAGGCCTTGATTATGATTAAATATATGGGTATTGGATTACAAGCTATCCATGGATTAAGGATCCAAACATGATCCCTAACAATGTTTCCCTTGTATATGGAAGACTAAATTCTATTGAACGTAGGTTAACAAAGCTCGGGTGTGACTACTCACGAAATGTAGTGATCATATCTTAGATATGGTTCATATGGAAGTTTCTAGAAAGTTGAACATAGATGAAATGAGCAATTAAAATGGTCCCATTCTCTACTTAACCCATCAAGAAATCCACAAGTCAGACTTTACTTCTACCCCACTGAGAACTGTATTCATCTCTTCCTCCTCCTACCTTGGTCATGTACTTAATGATTACTCTGCAAAAGGCCCTGCTATACAAAATAATATGACTGTTATACTAATATACTGTAGGCGGCATGCTGTAGCCATCATAGCGGATATTGAGAAAATGTACAACTCGGTACGCATTTGAGAACTTGATCACCATACTCATAGGCTTTTGTGGATGGACTTAGAGACTGACAGTGAGCCACATCACTAAGCGCTTACTAGTGTGACCTTTGTTGATAGACCTACTGACATAATAGCAATGATGGACTTTTGTAAAACCACTGCGATGGAGGAATTCTTTCCCAATATGCTGTCAAAGGTAGGAGCAATTGAAAGGGGTAAGAGAAGTATTGAAGAAGCTACAGTGATATTATCTCAGGGAAGATTTCAGATCGAGCAATGGATTAAGGCAGGTGAGAGTCCCAAAGATAAATTTCTTAACATCTTGGAAACTGAAAAGGAGAAGATGCTGGGTTAAAAGGGAATCCTAAAAAAGGCCTGGTTTTCTCTGTTATAAAAATCAATGTCGCTAATAAAGAAAAAGATATTCGAATGGAGCTTCCCATAGAAAAATCTAAAGTCGATGTGCAACTCGAAGGATGGTACTCAGTCAAACTGCTTTGGAGTATGATCCTCTGGAGTTCATTGTGCCATTCGGTAGGCTCCACCTTGAATGGGTGCCAATCGTAAAAAATATTTCCCAAAAATACACTAATCAAGACACGCTAATGAAATTTGCAGGCATTATTAGCACTATAATAAGGCATATCCTCTGTAAGTTTTATCATCCTACAGAGAAAATAAAGGATTTTCTGAATAAAAATGTGAAAATCGGAGCTAGCGACTTAAATGTTATTTGGTGACCAGTGAGAAATTACTGTCTTGAATTGAAATTTCGTTCTGTGGGCATGTTTGTTTATCCACATTGAACAAGCACACAAAGTTTTATCAAAATCGAACTGTAAATAAGCACACAGCAAGAAAAAAATGAGCAATAACTTTAGTGAAAGCCAAGCCGATGATGGTGGGAAACCTAGAAATAAATATTCACCAAAAATTAAAATCTCGATTTAGGGAAAAAACCTTCTGTGTTTTTGTAGGTATTATGTCACTTGGTAGCCTAAAACATCTAAATATTATATTACTTAAGGCATAAGAGCAGGACAAGCAAAGAAATACACCCCTCTCCCGAAAAAGAAAAAACGAGAAATTACGATTTTTGTCTGATGACAGAAATATTGGATATAAAATCATAGTCACCCCTGAGCTCATTTTCTTTGATGACACTGATATTAGAAAACGACTTTGAACAATCTTTAAGAGGTAAGCTAGAAAAATTAGACAATTACTAATGATATTTCTTATTTTTACTATGAATATAAGGGGGGCGTTAATGACCATGGGGGGCATTATAGAGGCTGGAGATGAATTCTACACATATCACGGCCTTCTGATAGGCAAAAGGAAGACTTTTAGCAAAGAAAAAAAAATTGGCAAAAATCACCCTTGTAAGGTGGAGAAAACCCTTAAAAGCAAAGTTGCTTATGCGCGATTTACTGGGATGAAGCACCGCCACATTATATGAATGATACATGGGGAAGGTTTTTTAAAGACATGTAAGCAAGATAGCTTTTGGAGTCCGTGCATACTTGAGTTGGAGAGACAGTAAGAGACCTTTGTGAGTAAACTGTTATTGCAAAGAATAGGATTGCCCCTACTTGACAGCTCACCATCCCACTTTTAGACTTGTGTGGGCGTGCATTGGCTTCCTGTTGAAAACTAAGATTGAGAAGGAAATATAGTAGATATTGAACCTGAGTCAGTTTTGCATATTACTGATTCATTCATTGTCAGATCAAAATGTTTAAATGTTCGATCATTTTCAATATTTTTGTCGCTACTAGGGTAGCAGAAATTCAAACTAAATCAAAATCTGTGTAATGGTTTTAGATATCCTCAGGAAATAATCCAGCAGACTTAACCACAAGGCCTACACACCCTATGTTTTTAGATGCTAATTCCCAAATTTATGTGCCTACTTGTTAGAAAATGGCACACCCATAGCTCATTGATCTCAAACTAACAGATATTGCTCCAATCAAAATTGTAAATAATATATATAGGGATAATACTATTATTATTGACGTAAATATATAAGGAAGTTACAATAAGCTTTTAAGGGTGACTGCTAAAGTTTGGAAGCCAGTTAGGTTGTAATCATTCAAAGTTTTTGTTTTAGTTCCTCATTCCGATGATTTGAAAGTAGAAGAGTATATATGGGTTGGGTGGTTCCAGAAGACTATAGCTGATGACTGGGAAAAGTGCCATGAAAGCATTGGTGCTGTGATGAATGAGAAAGGTTTAAACAAGTCAGAGAGTAGAGCTGTAATGTAGACCTTAGCAACATTAGACATATTTTAATAAGTCTCTGATTATATCCCATCAAGACAAGTCGGAGAAGATGCTGGGATAAAAGGATTTATTTTCAACTAATGAACAATTATTATTCCAGTTATGTATGAACGGTCATTCCATTTTGATAACCAATACCATACACAACATTTGGCGAAGATTCTGAGATAGAAGGATTTATTCTCAACTATTGAACAATTATTATTCCATGTATGTATGAAGGGGCCATTCCATCTTGGTAACTAATACTATACTCAACATTTTTCGAGATTTGACACAGAGCCCATGCAGAAAAACACAACAGCAGAAGTGACAACTAGATGTAGCCCCCCATGAAGCAGCAACAGGTATGCAATAAACACGAGGAACGCCACAATACATTTCTACATTCAAGCTCAATGTCAAGAAAGAAGCAAACATCCTACTTATTTATTGTATAGGCTAAAAACAAATAAAGTATGATTGAAATTTGTATCCAGTAGGCATTAGGTGGTAAAATTTCACAATAAGACAGTGATAGTTTACATAAAACAAAAAGTGTAAAATACCTTTAATTGGTTTCATAAACATACAAGAGGTACAATTAACATTGAAATTAGGTTAGAATTAACTTTTTTACTGAGTAACTAGTTAATTTTGTAGATTTCATTTGCATAACCTAATTAAGGTGGAGAGGTAAAAATGCCCCTGGACATAAGGCATCCAGAGAAGTTTAGCATTTTTACTGAACTCAATTCCATGATGGCAACAGTGGTGTGAAGAATTTAAGATTTACATTGAAGATTTGGGTAGTATGAAGGATGCACAGAAGAAGGCGTTAAACTGCACACTGACGGTAGAGGTTCAGGATGTGTCTAAGACACTACTATCTACCGATGACACTAGTGAGCTGCAATTAATGTTCTTACCACATAATTTGCCCCTCAGGCCAATAATTTTTTTGAAAGGTATCAATTTACAGCACAGGCATATAAGAAAGACCATGAGAGTTTAGATTCGTTTGTGACTAAACTTAAGAATTTAGCTGTTTCATGTGAATTTCTAGAGTTTGAAAATGTTATCATATATCAAGTTATTGCCCATTACACATCACAAGAGCTTAGAAAAAAATTATTGCAAGATAAAGATTTAACAATATTTTATAACTTTTGAAAGAATCAAGCACGAAATAACTTCACCTACCTTTCTAGTACATTATCAAATTGATTTATCAGTTAAATTATTTTGTGATGCATTGAACATAGGTTTAGGCGCAGTATTATCTCATGTAATACCTGATGGAACAGAAAAATCAATTGCTTTTGCTTCTAGATCTAGTATTGAACAAGGCAGAATGGTATTACCCTCAAATAAAAAAAGATGGTTTTGCATATGTATCTTTATGGTAGGAAAAGGTTCACACTTGTTACATATCATAAACCTCTATTAGAAATATTGGGTCCAAAACCAAGTTAACCTATGTTGGTAGCTGCAAGACTACAACGTTGGGCCATTACGTTAGCCGCATATTTTTATGATATAGAATATTGTCCTACGTCAAAGATGGGTAATGTAGATGCTTTATCTGGATTTCCAATAGGCAAAGCACCAGAAAAGTATGATGACAATATATTACTAGTTTTAGTATATGATGTACCCATTACAGCCAAGGAGATTGCACAAAATACCAAGAGAGACCCAATATTTAGTAAGGTATTGGAGAGTTTAATGACAGTAGGGACCTGTGTGGACATGAGGTAAATTGTAAAGTCTAGAGGGATATCTGAAGTTATTTGAGTATAGCACAAGGTTGATGCAAGGGTCAAAATGCTTTGTCTGAAATGCATGCTAATCACCAAAGTATGGTCAGATCAAAGTCTATTGCAAGGACTTTTGTCTGGTGGCCAGGTGTAGATAGAGATATTGAATCATTTGTAAGAAATTGTATGAATTGTGTTACGCAACAGAACAACCTTCATTTTGCTAGAACGCACCCGTGGGAATTACCCACGTATCCATGGCAAAAATTGCATATAGATTTTGCAGATCCTTTCCTAGGTTATTTGTTTTTGGTGATTGTAGATTATTACAGTAAGTGGCCAGATGTAATTCCAATGAAGACAACAACATCTCACGCCACAATTCAAGAATTAATGAAAGTTTTTCTACACATGGAATTAAAGAAAGAATTGTTGCTGATAATGGTCCAAAGTTTACCTTACAGGAAATTAAAGATTTTTGTGAAAAAAATGGTATTAAACATACATTTTTAGCGACATATCACCCTTCCACGAATTGAGAGGCTGAAAAGTTTGTTCAAACATTTAAGCATAACATAAAATGCAGAAAGGCAAATATATCTACGTATGTATATATATATATATATATATATATATATATATATATATATATATATCAACGTTTTATATATTCCTTTGAAAAGTAATTATTAAGTAGTTAATTTTTTGTCCAGTAAATGAACTAGAACATCTGGTTGTTACCATTATGTTTCGCTACAGTAACCGTACAGTGATGTTTTGGTGGTCTCATGCTATACCCAACCGAAAACAATGAATTGATAAAATCGTATATACGGTAAAAGTCTTCTGTATACGCTGTTAAAGTGTTTAAATTATCTCTCTCTCTCTCTCTCTCTCTCTCTCTCTCTCTCTCTCTCTCTCTCTCTCTCTCAGAATCCGTATATAACGTGACCTATCACTCCTTGGTGTTTTAAACCAAGATATTTACTGTTTATGACTTCATAATAACGTTATGGTAAAGAGTATATCTATTATAGGAACTAACAAATAGCTCATCTTGTTTAGTGTTATATATTTCACAGAACCTTTGAGGTTAGAGTTGGATTGCATCATGGGTCTGCATGAAACCCGTTTTGATTTTTGTTGGTTTTGGGTGTGTTGAGTGAAAATATTAAAAATGAAGAGCTGTGGAAGTCGCTATATGCAGAGTGATTGTGATTACCGCTGAAAGTAAGGAATTCTTACAGTGAAGGGTTGTAGAGCAGCAAGAGACTTTAGAGAGGTGGGGCTTGATAGTATATGAAGAGAAACCTGAAATTATGCTGAACAGTAAGGAAAGTAAGGACAGAAAAACAGGCGTTACAATTTAGATAGAATCTAAACCAATGGACAAACTGTTGGTTGTTGTCAGATAGTTTCTTTTCTTTTTAGTTGTTATCTTAGAGAGAGAGAGAGAGAGAGAGAGAGAGAGAGAGAGAGAGAGAGAGAGAGAGAGAGAGAGAGGTCATTGAAACATCAATAAACTGAAATTAGATTTAAACGATTACACGTCATTCATATTCTATATTAATTATGATTAATAACCTGAGGCAAAGTCATATGAATTTTGATAAAACGACAACATTATTAATCTAGTGGACACATTATGCGAACATATGGAACACAGAGTGGGAGACCATTAATAATCCACAAGCAAATTACACATTTATTTTTAATCAAATTGCCTTTTTTCATTCAATAAAAATTAATGTTGAATATTATCAAAATCTGGATGATTATATTCTTAGTGAAATTTACAGTTTTCATTAATATTTCTTATGAAATAATTCTCCAAAATCTGAAAAGGATTTAAGACTGCAATATCTATATTCCGATTCCTTGTTTCTCCCAAATAACAATTATGCATGTACACACACGCACGCACACACAGACATAAACACACACACACACACACCCACACACACACATATATATATATATATATATATATATATGTATATATATATATATATATATATATATATGATGATCTACAAATAATGTAGCAATGATTAAATCGACAAGCCTGCCATCCAATATGATGATATATTATTGAATAAAGCCAATTGCTAGGATGGGACTTACATTGAATGTACTACCTGACCTTGCTCTACAACTTAGCAATGAATGTAAATTCAGTATTGCTCCATACCCTAATCTAGGCATTACCATTATTCTGCTGATATTGTTGGTGCTCATCTATTAACACCCCCCCCCCCCTCCAAGTTTCCCATACTATATCTTGTAACACTGAGCGCGTCCTTCTATTTACACTGTTTAAACGTGTGAAGAGGTGATACAAACTATCATATACAGTAGATAACGCTTCGGCCAAGTGCAATTCAAGCACCATCCGGCAACTAGTATTGAATTCCAAATCGAATGAGTCATCCGTGATTTCCATTAAATTTGTTAAAGATACCGGAATATACAATGTGAAATAAATAATCAAGATAAACTTACAATCCCAGAGTACTGAAGCATATCAACATCTAAATCTGGACAAAAATAAAAGAAAAATACCTAGTTTGTGTGTATGTGTGTGAGAAAGCAATCTGTCTTTTTGGCAGGAAGAATTTTAGGCTCTCTTTGCGGCTTTATTTCCTAACATATTTCCATGAGATTGTCAAAATCCTCAGGTATATATCATGTGCTCTTCACAAACCAGTCGTGAAAGATCATAGATCCAATCTATTATCTTAACAACTTACTCTCTCTCTCTCTCTCTCTCTCTC
>NC_090747.1:26731706-26734206 GCF_036898095.1 Palaemon carinicauda | reverse complement strand
TTAAAAACTCGAGACAGAGACGACTGAGGAAATCGAACAGAGGTGGTTTGCGTCAATAGGCGTAGGATGAAATGATATATATATATATATATATATATATATATATATATATATATATATATATATATCTATATATATATATATATATATATATTCAGACACTATGATATACTCTGGATAACTTTTTACATATTTGTTAGGTTTTGTAGATTCTGCAAGAGTCCCATTACTAATATCTAAACGCTTATTATAGAGAGAATAATAACAGTGCCACGGCTATTGATGCTTTACATATATTCACTATCTTCAAGATTTTACTCTACGAAATAAAATGAATAAAGCCATATAATCTTCACCATCCGGTTACTTTCCATTGACCTCCCACTCACCTGTAAAAATTCTTAGAATTCGAAGATAAGCTCTAATATATGAGAAAAATTAATATAAGAATGTTTCCTTTTAGTACTTTTTGAGAGCGAATATATTTAGGTCCTTCAAATCATAGCTGTATTAATCGATATCGTTTTGCAGACGTCCGATATACTAAAAGAAAACGTAAACTCGAAGAGTTTGCTTGGATAGATATATAACCTTTTTCATACATTCATCTTATTGTCCAGTGGAATGCTGACTGTTTGGCACCAGGAACATTTTGCCATCATAACTAGATTTCCATGAGTAAACGGTATTTTTCCACATAATAATTGTTCTTGCGTTTTGGATTTCCATTTCCCATTTTGATAGGTTAGCTATTATAAAACCAAGCTAAAATAAGAAGGCTAAATAATATATATATATATACATATATATATATATATATATATATATTATATATATATATATATATATATATATTCATATATATATATATATATATATATTATATATATATATATATATATATATAGTAACTATTTAATGGTTTCCTCCAATCTTTCATTTTATGATAACAAAACTTTGAACGGACTATTTTCTTTTATGATGGTCAACCTCGTTAACATTTTTTTTTTTCATTTAATCTTTCATAGTCTGTATGTATCTAATAATGTCACTATCTGGAGGATAATGCCTAAAACTTCCTTTTACTATAATTCAAACAGGGTTTCTAAGCCTAAAAACAAACTATTGTAATTCAATATCTCATCTAACTTCAATTATCAAACCTCCGGAAATGTAAAGCGCTATTAGGACCTTCAACTGTCTTCGTTTTTACCTTACTTATCAAGAGTCTCTACTTCATCTTGTTTTTTTTTTCTCTTTATGTACTAAGTTTTGGATTTGAGGATTTACTCCTTTATTTTGTTTGATATGATTGTACACTGAGTCCTTATAACTTCCATTATTATGTTACAGTCCATATATAGAACATAAGCTAAGGAAACTAAAGTACTCTCTCCAACCTAACATTTTACCTACACAGAAAATTAGCGCCTCTTGTCTAATACGGCATTTCATTTATCACTGACACACACGAAAATTGTATAGGACAAGCCAATTTATTTCCATGAAAAGGTGTTATTAAACGACAAGTATAAAAACAAGTACATAAGTGTCTTTAATTGATGTTGGGGAATTGTTATTTCAGGGCATATATATATATATATATATATATATATATAATCTAATCACCTGAAATTACGTATAAAATTCAGACTATATCAGTTTAATTCAATCAATGTTACTCTATTGACATGAGTCATGGTATGACAATGAGACAATCTCCAATAGATTTAGTAGATTTGAGAACAAAGTTCTCAGAAGGATATTGGGGGATAGAAGGCTGGGCAAGATTAGCTATGAAAGCTAAAAGAGGTATTACTAGTGTGTCATATGTGGATGAGGTCATATTGAGGAGTATATGGAGATGGTTTGGGCTTGCTCTTCGTACTCCCCCAAGAGAGATTAGTTCACCAAATGTTCAGCTGGGCTGCACAAGGGACTGGAAGAGTAGGAGATCTCAGGCTTACATGACTGTGGACTATATATATATATATATATATATATATATGAGTGTGTGTGCGTGCAATTCCGTGTTTCATTTTGTTTCTGTGTGTAGCTGTTGATTTAGCTTACTTTGATATGTTATATTACAAAGACGACTGATGCAATGATACAATCTATACAAAGAGTCTGGAAAACATTGGGAAATTTCAAAGGTATAAATAGGTTTTGCTTAATACAGTCTTTAACTACAAACGATATACTATACTTTCATGGCGTCCTATTAGAAAGAGAACTCTTTGCTGTTGAAATCTTAAATATTTCGACATCAAAAGCGTAGCTCTTGATAACCATGTTTGTAGAAAAGAAAAGTCTGTGATTGACGAAGACTTATTGAAATTCTTGCCTCCATGAGGGAAGTCTTTCAAGAATTTGTTTATAATGGAGTTTCCCAACTTTCAGGTGTAATAAGTCCTTTGATAGTGAAGGTATCAATCGACCACTAAGTAAACAGATTTACAGGTTTATTACTCTTTTTTCTTTGCATAATTTTCATCTG
>NC_090747.1:26719206-26721706 GCF_036898095.1 Palaemon carinicauda | reverse complement strand
ATTTTGAGGAATATAATCGGTTACAAGAAGAACTATTGGGTTTGCTTAAAGAAGCAAAGGACGAAAATGCTACATTGAGAGAGCAAGTCTTTCACTGCAATAATAAATTTCAAGATAAGTTAGACGCGCTAACGATAGAAAATATTTATATTAAACAGAAGTTGTTTGAAAAAGAAGTGAAGGTTGAATCCCTAGAGAATCGACTGACTTATGAGAGAATGAATTATCAGACACTTCAGGTAAATTCCACAGAAAAGGAGGAGAAGAAGGGGGAGGAGGAGAAGAAGGTGGAGGAGGAGGAGAAGGAGGAGGAGGAGAAGGAGAAGAAGGAGAAGGAGGAGGAGGAGAAGGAGGAGGAGGTAGAAGAGGAGGAGAAGGAGGAGGAGGAGAAGAAGGTGGAGGAGGAGGAGAAGGAGGAGGAGAAGAAGATGGAGGAGAAGGAGGAGGAGGAGAAGGAGAAGAAGGAGAAGGAGGAGGAGGAGAAGGAGGAGGAGAAGAAGATGGAGGAGAAGGAGGAGGAGGAGGAGGAGAAGGAGGAGGAGAAGAAGATGGAGGAGAAGGAGGAGGAGGAGGAGGAGAAGGAGGAGGAGGAGGAGGAGAAGAAGATGGAGGAGAAGGAGGAGGAGGAGAAGAAGGTGGAGGAGGAGAGGGTGGAGGAGAAGGAGGAGGAGATAGAAGAGGAGGAGAAGAAGATGGAGGAGAAGCAGAAGAAAAAGAAGGAGGAGGAGGAGGAGGAGGAGGAGGAGGAGGAGAGAAGGTGGAGGAGGAGAAGGAGGAGAAGGTAGAAGAGGAGAAGAAGGAGGAGGAGGAGAAGGTAGAAGAGGAGGAGAAGAAGATGGAGGAGAAGGAGGAGGAGGAGAAGGTAGAAGAGGAGGAGGAGGAGAAGGTAGAAGAAGAGGAGAAGGAGAAGGAGGAGGAGGAGAAGAAGGTGGAGGAGGAGAAGAAGGAGGAGGAGAGGAAGATGGAGGAGAAGGAGGAGGAGGAGAAGAAAGTGGAGGAGAAGGAGGAGGAGGAGAAGGTAGAAGAGAAGGAGAAGGAGGAGAAGGTAGAAGAGGATGAGGAGGAGAAGGAGAAGGTGGAGGAGGAGGAGGAGAAGGTAGAAGAGGAGGAGAAGGAGAAGGAGAAGGAGGAGGAGGAGAAGAAAGTGGAGGAGAAGGAGGAGGCGGAGAAGGTAGAAGAGAAGGAGGAGGAGGATAAGGTAGAAGAGGATGAGGAGGAGAAGGAAAAGGTGGAGGAGGAGGAGAAGAAGGTGGAGGAGAAGGAGGAGGAGGAGGAGGAGGAGGAAGAAAAGGAAGAGGAGGAGGAGGAGGAGAAGAGCTTACAGCTGGTGCAAGGTAAGGAAATATTCAATTTCCTGATAAATTGTTCTGACAATTCTGTATTAAGTCATTTAATATTATATATGGGCACATTTGCCATGAGATCACTATGGTTAATTCCAGGTTACATGTGTTGGAACGCCACTATTCGCACTAATCGTAAGCATCAGGGAGCGGGGAATAATATCTTTAATATACCGAAACTTTGTCTATCAGGAGCACATTTGTTTTTGGAAACATATGGATTTAAGGACCTTTATTTGATAAACCGCGATTGGCAGCAGCAACCACCCGAGGTGGAATCCTGCTTGCAGGGGCTAATCGGGGAGGAGACTGACGCGGTACCAGGAGACTGTAGAGTCTTCCTACAAAGCAAATATCTAAAGAATCCAAAATTACATATATCAGCCCTTCAACGTTTAAATGTGTCGCATATGCGTTTGGTCTTTGACTGGGGCACCAAGAAGCGTTACTTCGAAGGGCTTGATAAAAAACTGAATGATGAAATATATTTAGCGCCCATATATAGAACCTATGACCACGAACCTGGGGTATACGATCCTGTGGGAGAAACCTTTATACGAAATGTGTCTCCTCTACAGCTATGGCAGACAGTGAGAGAATACTACGGCCCTAACCAAGTGCGCCCCTATCATTGGTTGACAAATAATTGTCAAACAATATTGAGGGATATACTTCTCAAGTTTGGAGTTATCACCCTTCTGCATAAAGATATTACACCATTCTTTATCTATAAGGGTGTTGATATAATACGGGCGATATACGACGAAAGCATAAAAACATCCTGTGTATCGAAAGAATAAGTGTTTAGAGTAGTGAAAGTCGTAGTGAGTGTTTAATGTTCTGAAAATAGAAGAAAAAAAGAAAAAAGAAAAAAAAGTTATTAATATTTTTAACGTTTCGGTTGAAATTTGGAGAAGATAGTTTCGATTTACTTTTGTAAAGAAAAAAGTTTTTATGTGAGAGACATTGAAAGACAGATAATCGATACCGAGTGGTTTCCAACCTTTCAGAACTAAAGGGAATAATCTGCAAGATGGATTCAGAAGAGGGAAGAAGTCACACTTGTTCTAGTATGCATTATTCCTTGACAAAGATTCACCTGTACTGTTTCTTTGTCAGGTAAACAAATGCAGAAAAAACAGGTCTGACCTCTTCTT
>NC_090747.1:26708438-26718706 GCF_036898095.1 Palaemon carinicauda | reverse complement strand
CTAAGGAGTGAGGAATCAATTAATAATTTCACAAAGGTATTGACCATTGAGATGAGATGAGTACGCTTTTGATAACGTTGAATTTAAAGTACTTTTTGGGCTCAGGCCATGTCGTCCTGATGGAAGTTCCTTCATTAGTAGCTTCCTAGGTTATATTTGACTACAGTGATATATCCCAGAGAATTTACCAAATGTATCCAGAATTCTAACTCCTGGAGCGAATATCCCTTAAAATTGGATATTGCGTAATCAGAGGACGTATTTTTGACACGTCTCATAGCTATCTACACCCCTAATAGCGTTTCCGCTTCGAGGGGGAAAAGTGGCAAGAATATAGGAGAGCCGTTAAAGAGGCAACGCTCTCGACACTCCTACTGTACTGTAAATAGTGCGGTGAATCACCACCGCGAGGCGCCACCAAGCCCTTCTTTCTCTTGTAGCATCGTTGACCGGTGTTATCCCGTGTTATCTCTCGCTATTTTGGAGTTATTTGTCGCTACGATGTCTTCACCAGCCTCATCAGCTTCTGGAAAGTTAAGTGATATCTTTGAATTGTGTAAATGTAAGCTCTTGCCAGTTTTACTCTCCGATTGAGATCGTAATTAACGTAACAAGAGTTGTTGCCAGCCGAATGGCGTCATGAACGCGGTCGTTCTTCCTGTACATCTAGTTAGCCAGAACGACTTTCCCGGCATTATTTGCTTTAATAACTTTAGCTATTTAGTATTTTAGCTAGGGATTTTTATATTTTGTCATTGTTGTCATTGATTTGGCTATTTATGTTCGAGCCTCACGAGTGCTAGGCTTCCTAGCCTAGGCACCTACACACTTCATGCATGGTATAACCTTCCTGGTATAGTTTTATTGAAGCTCAGGAAATATTTTATACAATTAAATTTTCCTCTTCCAAGATAATATACAAGAGAGTTTCGGTGAACAATTCTCTATGCTCCTAGACTTACAAGCCTAGGGGCTTTAGTATACTTTCATATATGTCCCCAATTGGTCTTGTATTGTCTTCTAAGGTGAGGTTAATGCCTCCTATACCTTCTAAGTCGATACCAATCTCTTGGCGAGATTTAAGAGCAATTCCCCTTCCCTCTGATAAGCCTAGGCTACACTCAGTTAGCTTTGCTGTGAATTGAGTTCTGGCAAGGTTTACTGGGGTGTTTCGTTTCTTTCTATTAACCACTGAGTCGGTTGTTGAGTTTAGAACGGGACATCAGAGTAAAGTCTGTGTTAGGCATCTTACTGTCTCGGTGAAATGATTTCCCTAGTCAGGTTAAGTTGTCTATACAGGAGGCTAGGCCTCCCCAGACCATACATGGAGGTTTTTGTTTTACAATTCCTCCTTCCTTGGTCTAGCAGACAGTCCTGTGCTAGTGGATCTTAGACCGAAGAAATTATTTCTTCATTGTCTAAGATACCTGGTACGAGATTCTGTTCTCTTGCAAGATTGTGTCCTATGGCCACTTTCTCACTTGACTAACCCAAGTGGGGGAAATGATTTCCCCTACTTGAGGTTACCTTATGATATCAGAATCCTTTTAGTTGGGTAATGCCTTCGGGTATTACCTTACATTTAGGAATTTTCCCCCTTCCCCGCTGTCTCTTTTGTGTTGGATGAACCATCACCCTCCCTGGCCGTCATTCTACATTTGACCCTACGGGTAATCTATAGAACTGTCCTGAGGTTCCCTGTCTGCTGCTGGCCAGGCCAGCTGCCAGCAGGTACACCCATAATCATTAGAGTGTTCTTCAGTCCTCCCTTGGACTGCCTTCCATAGCCCATATGGTAGGGATATGGTTGGGTGGAAGCCCAAATATAATTCCCCCTTCCACTTGAACCCTCATTCAGGATGTAGGCCGGCAAGGCTGAGCCTTTGCCTTCCTCCATCCTCTCTCTTTTTCTCTACCTTTCCTTATACTGGGCCAGCCTCCGGCAGCTTATAGTGTCGGCGGCCATGTTGGTTGTCTGTCGGCCGGCAGTTACTCTGCCGCCACTTGCAGGGGGTGTCGCTGAGCTATAACCCAATGACAATAAACATACTATGACCAGTGGCCGGCAACTAAGTTGTCGGCCAGCAGTCGGCCACCGAAAGTATAGATCTGAAGACAGTAACTGCCTTCAATAGCCCAGAATAGGCCGGCATATGTCGGCAAGGCCGGCATATGTCGGAAGGCCCAGCATGGGTTAGCAGGCCTGGCATGTGCCGGCAGGCCCGGGATATGCTGGCAGGCCCGGCAGGTCTGGCGGCATACTGCCGCCAGTCAGTGCTGTAGCCCAAAAAGTTTTTTCCAACCTACAAGGTGGTTCATGGGCAGCCTATTGTGACACCATCACATATAAGAGTATGATCCTCTCTACCACTCAATGGTTATCAACCATTAATTTACACCCAATATTGAACCTGGGACATCGTGTTAAGAAAACACTTTATATCAAAGGATATCCTCTTCCCATACAAAATTCATTAAGAATTTATTGTTCAATATTGGAGGAGGTCATAGCAATGGGCTGGACAGGAAACACAAGTAGGTGTCTTTTCTATTTTCTAGCTTACTCTATCCAAGCTCTTATTAAAAAAAAAAAATATATATGCTGAAATCTGAGAATTTCACCGAATACTTATATGCTTTCTTTCTTTACAGGAGAAGCATCCTGAGTGCAGGAACAGCTTTGGCAGTGTCCGTAGCAAGAACTTCTACGGTCATGATGTGTGCAGGGCCCATGCTCGCTGCGCAGTCACCAAGGGGGCTCTCAAATACTGGGACCCACCGGTATGTACCGTTTGTGACAAACTGGTAAGAGAGGCTTTTGATGATCAAAAGTCTACTGAGTCAAGGGATGCAGCAAGGGACACACTGCGAAAATGGGTCAGGGCTTTTCAGAAGAACACCTCTGGCCCATACCTTCCTAATGAGAGGAAAAGGGACTGTCTTTTCCCTAGGGCAGCTGTGGATGCAATCATTCCCCAAGCTCAACCTGAGATTCCCTTAGTACAGATTCCGATGGAATCCGTTGTTTCGGACGCCTTGAAGGGCATCCAATTAGATGACAACATGTCGGTCGTCTCAGAGGAGACTAAGAACAATCTCCTACTGGAAGAACTGGAGCAGGAGGATGACGTACCTCCTGGGGCTGAAGTCGATAAGACAGAAACGATTTCGGTATCATTAGCCACGGTGATTGAGCCGGTGCCTTCGACTTCATCTACTGCACCCCAGTTAGATTCTATCACGAGTACGTTGCACTCGCTGCTGTCTATGGTGCAGGACATTCAGAAGAAATCGTCCGAGAAAGAAACTTCTCTTTGGATGGAAATGCATCAGCTGGTTGCAACACGTTTAGCCCCGAAGAAGCTAAACTTCAAAGACCTCCCCGCTTTCTCTGACGATAACCCTTGGAGATACACAGAGCATATGCCAATGTCGGGGGGGAAGATCATCCTCTCGGAGAAATTGGGCACTGTCCCAGTAGAGGAAATTGAGTTTTGGCCCAGTAAAGGGGCCTACCCCGACTGCTATGTCCGTCTTAGGACGGAACCTGCATCCAAGGAGGAAACAGAGCCGAAGGAGACGATTGTCTTCGAACTCTCTAAAGCTCAGGCCTAATATACAACCACCTTGAAAGAGAGGGCCTTTACTAGTTCCAAGGTGCCGGCTCTCAGCAAAAAGCACCCGTCCTTTATTGCTGACCCCAAACACGTCTTCCCCTTTATGGACAAAGGGTTTAAGGCAGCCTTAAAGGCAGTTGAAGCAGGGAAACCTTGCCCTACACTGGAGGAGTGTAGACATTTTTCCCTTGATTTTCCATCAGATGATAAAGACTGGAAGGATGTTCATAACACCTTCACAGTTGGGAAGCTGGAGGCAGATATTGCTTGACGACAGTTCGGCGAAGACCTCCCGAAGCTGTCAGAGTCTCTCTTGCGCAGGGAACAAGAGAATAAAGAACGTCTTGCTGCTTCCATGTCTCTGCAGACTGGCTTAGAGGCTATGGCAAGCATACCGGACACCCCACATATGTACATGGTCTTCGCCAAATCTCATTTGGCGACAGTCACCAAGGACTTGTACAACTTTATCAAAGCCCCAAGGACTTGTAGAGAGTTCGTGTTCGCCTCGGCTGCTGTGAGACATGAACCGAGGAAGCTCATAGCCTGCCATATCTGGGGAATAGACCTCTTCCCAAGCGAAGTGGTCAAAGAGGTCGTGGACAAAGCCGCTACGGAGAACAGGAATCTCCTCTCCAAGTGGGGCTTGTCCTCAAAAAGAAAATCTTCCGCTGACGAGGGTCCCCAGCCGAAGAATAAATCAAAACGACCAAGAGTGTCCTCTCGGCCTAGAAAACAGCAACAGCTTCCCGTGGCCACGGTGCTCCAGACGGTGGCACAACCAACCACCACCTTCAAACTAGTGCCCCAAACGCTGGCAACCCAATCCCCGGTGTTCACCCCAGTCTTTGAAAGCCAATCGATGACTTTTAGGCCAAAGTCTCGAGGTTCCTTTCGAGGATCCTCTAGACGCCCCTTCAGAGGTGGGGGTAACAAAGGTGGACATGGCCAAGGAGGCAAGTCCTCCAACCAGCACTCCAAGTGAGATGCTACCGTTAGGAGGGAGACTTCTCCTCTTCCGGGATCGTTGGACCTTCGATCCCTGGGCCCACAGCCTAATCAAGAACAGACTAGGGTGGAGTTGGAGCTCCACTCCACCAAACTTTCCTCAATTCTTCCAGAACTCAACCACCATTCTGGAAGAATATGTTCAGGAACTCCTAAACAAAAGAGTTATACGGAAGGCAATGTCCATCAGGTTCCAAAGAAGGCTATTTTGTGTTCCGAAGAAGGATTCGGAAAAGCTCAGAGTCATTATGGATTTATCACCCCTCAACAAGTTCATAGTGAGCCACAAATTCAGAATGCTGATGCTTCAACACATAAGGACCCTTTTGCCCTAACAGGCATACACAGTCTCCATAGACATGATGGATGCGTACTGGCATGTTCCAATCAACCGTCAAGTTTCCCCCTTACTAGGGTTCAAACTAGAGAAAAGAAAGTACGTTTTCAGAGCCATGCCCTTCGGTCTAAACATAGCCCCAAGGGTATTCACCAAGCTTGCGAATGCAGTCATTCATCAACTACGCCCAAAGGGGATCCAGGTAGTAGCGTACCTGGACGACTGGCTGGTGTGGGCAGCATCCGAGGAAGGGTGCAGGCAAGCCTCGAAGCAAGTGATCCCGATCCTGGAACACGTAGGATTCAAGATCAACTTGGAAAAGTCTCATCTATCTCCAGCTCAAAAGTTCCGGTGGCTGGGCGTCCACTGGGATTTACAGTCACACTGCCTTTCCATTCCATCAAAGAAGAGGAAAGAGATAGCAGGATCTGTCTTCAATCCGACAGGATATCAAGAAGGCAACAGGAGAGAGTGTTGGCGTCCCTCCAGTTTGCCTCAGTGACAGATCCAATATTGAAAGCACAATCAAAAGATGCATCAGGAGTTTGGAGAAACTACGCATCAAATGCTCGAAGAGATCTACAAAGACCGATTCCGAATCGTCTGCGATCACTACTCAAATCATGGTCGGAAGCCAAGTACCTGAAGAGCAAGGCACCTCTGAAACCACCTCCACCGGCAGTCACCGTTCACACGGACGCCTCAAAAGAGGGGTAGGGAGGTCACTCTCATCATCGGAAAGTCCAGGGAACCTGGTCTCCCTCTTCAAGACCTTATACTTCAATTTTCTGGAAGCCATGGCAGTTCTTCTCTCTCTGAAGAAACTGGAACTTCGCTGCTCAATCCACATCCGTCTGGTTCTAGACAGCGAAGTTGTAATGAGATGCCTAAATCGACAAGGCTTGAGATCGCCTCACATAAATCAAGTGATACTGGCCATCCTCTGTCTAACGAAAAAGAAGAGATGGCACTTGTCAGCAGTCCAACTTCTAGGGTTCCGCAATGTGACAGCGGACTCTCTATCCAGGGTCAACCTGATAGAGTCAGAATGGTCCCTAGGCGCAAAATCATTCTCCTTCATATTATGCAAAGTCCCAGGACTGCAGATAGATCTCTTCGCAACGAGCGACAACAAGAAGCTACCCCGGTATATAGCCCCCTACGAGGATCCTCTAGCGGAAGCGACACACGCAATGTCCATAGATTGGAACAGGTGGTCCAAGATCTACCTGTTCCCTCCAACCAACCTTCTGCTGAAAGTCCTCGACAAACTGAGATCCTTTCGAGGGATAGCAGCAATAGTGACCCACAAGTGGCCCAACAGTGTTTGGTTCCCTTTGATAACGGAACTACGCCTTAAGCTGATCCCGTTGCAGGACCCAGTTCTGACTCAGTAAATGCAGAAATTGACTGTCTCAGCTTCATCAGAGAAAACCCAGAACCTTCATCTCATAATTTTCTCGCCCTAGCAGTCAAGAAACGGTTCGGGATTTCTAGGGACAGTATTAACTTCTTAGAAGAATACAAGTCAAAGTCATCAAGAAGACAATATGAGTCTTCCTGGAAGAAATGGGTGGCCTTTGTCAAGGCGAAAAAACCTAAGGAGATTTCTACGGATGTCTGTTTGTCCTTCTTCATGAACAAGGTTTAGCAGCCAACACGATTACTACATGTAAATCTGCCCTAGCCAGACTAATACTATATGCCTTCCAGGTAGACTTTTCTAATGAAATCTTCAACAAGATTCAAAAAGCCTGCACTGAACTTCGGCCCGCAGCTCCTCCAAAGCCCATTTCATGGTCTTTGGATAAGGTTCTTCATTTAGCATCAATTCTGAACAATGAGGATTGCTCGCTGAAAGACTTGACTCAAAAGGTGATATTCTTATTTGCTGTAGCCTCAGGAGCCAGAGTTAGCGAAATAGTGGCCCTCTCAAGGGATGATGGCCACAATCAGTTCACAGATGCCGGAGAACTGAACCTCTTTCCGGGCCCGATATTTCTCGCCAAGAACAAGCTGCCCACTAAGAGATGGGGTCCCTGGAGAATCTGCCTTCTGAAGGAAGAAGAATCCCTCTGTCCAGTGGAATGCCTAAAGGTCTATCTTCGTAGCACTTCAGACTTTAAGGGAGGTCAGCTTTTCAGGGGAGAGACGTCTGGTTCAACATTATCCTTGAAACGGTTAAGGGCGAAAATCACCTATTTTATACGCAGAGCGGATCCAGACAGCACACCCGCAGGTCATGATCCAAGAAAAGTTGCCTCGTCTCTGAATTTCTTTCAGACGATGTCGTTTGAAAACCTTCGTGCTTATATTGGATGGAAGTCATCTAGGGTTTTCTTCAAACACTATGCAAAGCAATTACAGGAAATAAAATTTCATGTGGTGGCGGCAGGCAGTGTTATAAAACCTGCCGCTTGATTACTGCGAAGAACAGTGCACTAATTGGGACTTTTAGTGAAGGGTGTACATGATAGACTCGTAAGACATATCATGTTGAGTATTGTGTTTAGTGATAACACTATAGACTGTTCTCTCTACACATGTGACATTAAGCATAATAGACTGACACAAGTGCCAGGCATACTTATATGCACAGTGTTCCTAGTAACAACAGAATACATAGTGAAATTGTACATTTATCTTAGAGTGGCTAATGTTTTCCTTTCCAGGTGAAACGTATTTTAATTATCTTATTACTATTTATGCTTTTATGCAGAATTGTTCTGCATAGGATGTAATTGAATACAACCATGATTTCTATTTTTGTAATAAAACAATAGAAGGAATCTTTGCGTCTCTTTCGCCTCAAATATTCTAGATTAAGAATAAAGTCAGAGCATCCTAGATTCTTTTAATATTTAAGAAAACATTGGGGAACTAAGGTTGAGACTGTTCCAAGCAAACAGAACTGATTGTACTAAACTGTTTATTTTACTGAAAAAAGGTTTCCTATACGTATATAAACCTGTCTCTTTTCAGCCAGACTTTGGAGGTATCAGTAACCTATACAGAGATATACCATCTAAGTACAAACTATCCTTTATGTATATGATGACACTAATATACAAACTGTTCGCTAGATTGTTACTTGAACTCACAATCCTCGGGTTTTTTCCTAGAGTCTACCCAAACTCTTCCCTGTAGGGGGCAGGAAGAGCTGACATAGTTTATGATCAGTTAATTGATGTATAATGGTAACATCAAGTGTCTCTAGGTCTAGAAGACCAAATAGGAAATATTTATCTCGAGACGACGGCACTATTGAAAATCCACAGATACATTAATACTCTGGTAAACTTCCATCAGGACGACATGGCCTGAGCCCAAAAAACGGATTTTGAAGCGAAGCAAAAAATCTATTTTTGGGTGAGGTAGTCATGTCGTACTGATGGACCCACCCTCTCTTTGACAAAAGGATAATGAATCCCTCCCTATGGTACTGTATCTGGAAAACCTACAAAGCTACAAAGAATGGCTTGGTGGTGCCTCGCGGTGGCGATTCGGCGCACTATTTACAGTACAGTAGGAGTGTCGAGAGCGTTGCCTCTTTAACGACTCTCCTATATTCTTTCCACTTTTCCCCCTCGAAGCAGAAACGCTATGAGGGGTGTAGATAGCTATGAGACGTGTCAAGAATACGTCCTCTGATTACGCGATATCCAATTTTAAGGGATATTCGCTCCAGGAGTTAGAATTCTGGATACCTTTGGTAAATTCTCTGGGATATATCACTGTAGTCAAATAGAACCTAGGAAGCTACTAATGAAGGAACCTTCATCAGGAGGACATGGCTACCTCACCCAAACATAGATTTTTTGCTTCGCTTCAAAATCCGTTTAGTATCTCAGTTCGAGCAATGAGCTATGTGGTGCAACTATCAGATGACAAAAATATCCCTCATAATATATTTCTAATAACAATTTTTATTCATTTCTATTTTGGTTTTTGTAATGCTTTCTATTTTAATCTATATATCTTTTCGAAGAAATTAAGAACTTTCGACACAAGTCTTTGGCCTCAATTCTATGGTCATAATACTCGAAAATATCCAGTCGACATTAGATATATCTTTTTTAAATGGTCGTTCCTCAAGAATCACTGAACTTTTCACCAAAACCAACAGTAATAGATTACGTAAAAATCATATATGATTAAGATTTTTTTCTTATTTTTTTTAGAGCACACTTCAAGTTTAATTTCATAATTAAAAAAATATGATCCCATTTTTCTTGAGAGGACAATATTAAAAGACTATATGACTATACTTTTGATATACATTTGTTTTCTTTATTTTACTGGAAACGCCCTGGTATTTTGTAGAAATTCAGAGTTTCTTGAAAATAAGAGCACTGCATTTTGTTCTCAGCATCACTGATGGAAAAAGTGATATAATTTATTCTCACTGAAAAATTATATACAATATATAAAACCCCTACTGAACTATACATATTACTTTTGACGAGATTATACATCTAATGGACTTTGCATGTTTCTTGGATTAATCATGTTTCCCGCTAATGATGTAATTCTAATGAAGTAATTTATAATCCTGGAGGACGCATTGGTTGATATTCTCCAAATTTCCCTAAAGTATTAGGTTAATGTGAATCTTAACAGGAATATATCCTATTAATGTCTGTAAAATATAACTTTAAAAAATTATTAAAATACTTTGCACGGTGTAATGCCTTACTGGATTTTTTTATTTTTTTTTAATTAAACTAGAAATCATTTAAGGAATAACCTATATCTTTGTAAGGCAAGCTAATCAAGTTTACACACACACACACGCACACACACGCACAAACACACACATACACACACACACACACATATATATATATATATATATCTATATATATATATATCTATATATATATATCTATATATATATATATATATATATATGTATATATATATATATATATATAAATATATATATATATATATATATACTGTATATATGTATATATATATATACATATAAACACACACACACACACACACATATATATATATATATATACTGTATATATGTATATATATACATATACACACACACCTATATATATATATATATATATATAAAATATATATATATATATATATATATTTATACATATATATATTCATATATATATATATATTCATATATATGTGTATTTATCTCCTCTCTCTCTCTCTCTCTCTCTCTCTCTCTCTCTCTGTATATATATATATATATATATATAATTATATATATAAAATTATATATATTTATGTATATATTTATATATATATATATATATATATACAGTATACAG
>NC_090747.1:26695938-26703438 GCF_036898095.1 Palaemon carinicauda | reverse complement strand
GAGGGCTACAATCTCACTAACCCTGGCCCCGGACGCGAGTGCAAATAGGAAAATAACTTTTTGGGTCAAATCCTTTAGCGCACACTCCTCATTGCTCAACAGAGAAGCGAAATGAAGAACTTTGTCTAAGGACCATGAAATGGGCTTTGGAGGTGCTGAAGGTGTGAGCCTAGCGCAGGCTTTCGGAACTTTATTAAAGATCTCGTTACCGAGGTCGACCTGGAAGGCATATAGAATGGGTCTTGTCAAAGCAGACTTACACGCCGAAATCGTGTTAGCTGCCAACCCTTGGCCATGGAGGTGGCTGAAGAAAGATAAGCAGAAGTCCGTCGAGATCTCCTGCGGATTCTTTGCCTTGACAAAGGTCACCCATTTTCTCCAAGATGACTCATATTGCCCTCTAGTAGATTTGCACTTATATTCCTCTAGGAAGTCTATGCTGGCTTTTGAAATCCCGAAATGCTTTTTCACCGCTAGGGAGAGAAAATCATGAGCTGCAGGGTCCGGGTTTTCTGTAATGAAGCGCAGACAGTCGACTTCTGGACTCGCTGGGTCAGAACTGGATCTGGTAGCGGTAGAAACTTCAATCGTAGTTCCAATGCCAGGGGGAACCACACGCTGTTCGGCCACTTGTGGGCCATTATTGCCGCTACCCCCTTGAAGGATCTCAGTTTGTTGAGGACCCTCAACAAAAGGTTGTGAGGAGGGAACAGATAAATCCTGGACCATCTGTTCCAGTCGAGGGACATCGCATCCAATTCTCCCGCTAAGGGGTCCTCGTACAGAGACACATACAGGGGCAACTTCTTGTTGTCTTTCGTCGCAAAGAGGTCTATCTGCAGTTCTGGGACTTGACTCAAGATGAAGGAGAATGATCCTGCGTCTAGGGACCATTCCGACTCTATCGGTGTGAACCTGGATAGAGCGTCCGCTGTCACATTGCGGACTCCTTGAAGGTGAACTGCCGACAGGTACCACTTCTTCTTTTCCGCCAACCGGAAGATGGCCAACATCACCTGGTTGAGAGGTGGTGACCTCGATCCTTGTCGATTCAAGCATCTCACAACTACCTCACTGTCCAGCACCAACCTTATGTGGATCGTGTGACGCGGGGAGACTTTCTTTAAGGTAAGGAGCACTGCCAGAGCTTCTAGAAAGTTTATGTGAATGGTCTTGAATAGCTTGGACCAAGTCCCCTGGACTTCTTTCCGATGAGAGTGACCTCCCCATCGCTCCTTCGAAGCGTCTGAGTGAATTGTCACCGACGGGGGAGGTGGCTGAAGAAGAACCGACTTCTTTAGATGTCTGGCTTGGGACCAAGGCCTGAGAAGAGTCTGTAGACGAAGCGGAGCTGGTCTTCTCAGATCTCTTCGCGCGTTTGATGCATAACTTCTCCAAACTCCGGTTGCATCCTTTAGCTGTGCTCTTACCACCGGGTCTGTCACCGAAGCAAACTGGAGAGAACCCAGTACTCTCTCCTGTTCGCGTCTTGATATCCTTTCGGAATCTAGAAGTCTCTTGACAGAACCCGCTATCTCCTTCCTTTTCTTCGCCGGGATGGAGAAACGGTGTGACATTAGGTCCCAGTGGATTCCCAGCCACTGGAACTTTTGAGATGGAGAAAGTCGAGACTTTTTTCAGTTGATCTTGAAGCCTATATACTCTAGGAACTGGATCACTTGAATGGAAGCTTGCAAGCATTCTGTCTTGGATGCTGCCCACACCAGCCAGTCGTCCAGGTAGGCTACTACCTTAATTCCCTTTAGGCGTAATTGTTTGAGAGCTACGCTCGCAAGCTTCGTGAAGATCCTTGGGGCTATATTTAGCCCGAATGGCATGGCTCTGAAGGCCTATAGTCTTCGTTGTAGCTTGAACCCTAGGTAGGGGGAGAGTCGACGGTTGATAGGAACGTGCCAATAGGTGTCTGACAAGTCTATGGAGACGGTATATGCCCTCTTGGGCAGTAAGGTCCTTATGTGTTGCAGTGTTAGCATCTTGAACTTGCAGCTCACTATGAACTTGTTGAGTGGCGACAAGTCCAGAATGACTCTGAGTTTTTCCGAGTCTTTCTTGGGAACACAAAACAGCCTCCCTTGGAATTTGATGGACTTCACCCTTCGGATCACTTTTTTCTTCAACAGTTCTTGGATGTACTCCTCCAGAACGGGGGTGGAGTGTTGGAAAAACCGCGGGCATGGGGGTGGAGTGCTGTACCAGCTCCAGCCCAGTCCATTCTTGAGTAGGCTGTGGGCCCAGGGCTCGAAGGTCCACCGATCCCGAAAATTCTGAAGTCTCTCTCCTACCGGCATCATCTCACTTGGACTGCCGTCCTGAGGTCTTGCCTCCCTGACCGCGACCACCCCTGAATCCCCTTCCCCTTGAGGGGCGCCTAGACGAGCCTCTGGCTGCTCCTCTAGGCTTTGCTCGAAAGGAAGTTGACTGCCCTTCGAACGTTGGGTTGAATGTCTTGGACTGTGTCGACACGGCCTGGGGTACCCACTGGAATGTGGTCGGGGTTTGTGCCACCATCTGGTGCACAGAAGGCAATGGCAATTGCTGTTGCTGTTGCTGTCTAAGTGGCTTGGCTGGCCGAGAGGGTAGCCTAGTCCTCATAGTCTTCCTCTTTGGTTGGGGACCCTCATCCAGGGAAGACTTTCTCTTGATAGCCAGGCCCCACTTCTGGAGAAGGTTTCTATTCTATTCTCCGTGGCGGCCTTATCAACAACTTCTTTGACCAATTCGCTAGGGAAAAGGTCTTTGCCCCAAATGTTGGAGGAGATTAGTTTCCTTGGCTCGTGCCTCACCGTAGCCGAGGTGAACACGAACTCCCTACAAGCTCTCCTCGCCCTGACGAAGCTATAAAGATCCTTCGTCACTGTGGCCAGATGAGTCTTGGCCACTACCATGAACATTTCATGGACCTTGGGGTCACTTGCCATCATCCGAAGAGTGGTCTGAAGAGACATTGAGGCAGCCAGTCTTTCTTTTGTCTCGAGCTCTCTCCGCAAAAGAAAGTCACACAGCTTAGGGAGGTCCTCACCGAACTGACATCCGGCAATATCAGCCTCCAACTTCCTGACTGAGAAGGTAAGATGGACGTCCTTCCAGTCCTTGTGGTCCATAGGTAGGGCCAGCGACAAGGGTTTACACTCCTCCAGGGAGGGGCAAGGCTTGCCGGCCTCGACTGCTTTTAATACAGCCGCAAACCCTTTCTGTAAAAAGGGGAAGGCTCTAGCAGGAGAGGACACAAAGGAAGGGAGCTTCTTACTCAATGCAGCTACCTTTGAGTTCGTGAAGCCCCTCTCTTTCATCGAAGATGAAAGCAAAGCTTGAGCCTTAGCATGGTCCATCACTATGACCTCCTTCGGTTCTGTCTCTTCCTTTGAAGCTGGTTCCTTCCTCAACCGGACATAACAGTCCGGATATGACCCCTTGCTGGGCCAGAATTCCACCTCCTCTAGGGGAACTGAACCCAACATATCCGACAGGACGATCTTTCCAGTCGTCATCGGCATGTGCTCAGCATATCTCCACGGGTTAGTATCTGAGCACAAGGGAAGGTCTTTCACATTGAGCCTTTTCTGGGGCCCATGTGATGCTGCAAGCCTCTGCATCTGCAGTTCCATTGCAGCCGCCTTCTCCTGATTCTCCTTCTGCATTTGTTGGATCATTCCAACAATGGAGGAGAGGGCCTGTCACAGCTCTACTGGGAGAGTGGACGATGTTGAGGGAATAGGTTCAGGGATCTGAACCGGAGCAGCCGACACCTCGTCGACCTCTTCCTCTACAATGTCTGGGGCTTGAACTTCATCCTGGGCTCCTGCCAGGAGGTCTTCCTCCAGACGCTCGGACACGTCTGACATCCTGTCGTCCAACTGGATGTCTTGCAAGGCGACCGCGACTTCAGCATCCACCTGGATCTGAACTTGGGGGATCTCCTCTTGAGGCTGGGGAATCACTGCATCAGCTGATGCCCTAGGGAAAAGGTAAGCCCTCATCTTCTCACTTGGAAGATAAGGTCCAGAGGTGTTCTTCTGGAAGCCCCTTACCCAGGTACGAAGCTTCTCCCTTGCTATATCCCTTGATTCCGCCGTCCTAGGGGAATCAAAAGCCTCAGTAATCAGGTTAGAATACACGGTACATACCTGAGGGTCCCAATACTGGAGATCACCCTTGGAGACAGCGCATGCTGCGTGCCTCCTACAAAACTCATGTCCGCAGAGGTTCTTACTGCGGACGTTGCAGAAAACACTTCCGCACTTCGGATGGTCCTCCTGTAAAGAGAAGAAATTTCCATGAGTATCAAGTGAACTACGTATCACTGGAAATGCACAGTTTAGCATAACAAATCAGAAAGGAAAGACACACACTTGTGTTTCCCGCACAACCAATTGTTGCAGCCTTCCAGATAATAAAATGGTATGGTTAATCTGTCCTAGAGTAAACAATGAAAAGTTTCCAGAGGAAACAGGTGTAGCTCACACCTAAGGTATGATTTTAAAATACCGGATAATAGACAAGAAAGAACTCACTTTCTTATCTGTAAGGTGTACCAACCGTGTGTCACACAATTGTACATAATTCCTTTTGTATATAATATGCTTGTATCTTCGCTCTTCCCTCGCACTCAAACGAACATGAAAATTCATGTCTGCTGTTTTGCTCTGAACATTGTCTGTCTCTCGAACATGTTATGGCCTGTTGCCTTGAGGTTTTGTATATAAAGAAGAGTGTTCCTTAATATATAACTCAGTTGATAGCATCCTGCCTTTCAGTTCACAACTCCTCTCTCGGCCCGTTACATTGGTGACCCTGGAGTGACGCGCTCCTACCGCCTTCCCCCCCCCCCCCCCTCCACCTCTTACCGTTACTATGACGCCGTCAACACATACCTTCTGCAGCAGTACTCGCCGTCGCCAGGCGCCCGTATAGCAACGCCTTTTCAGCTCTCTCAACAACCGTTGGGGGACCAAAGGGCTTCGCTCACCCTCGGGAAAATGACCAGTATCACTCGGCTGCAACCTGCCGCAGACAGCTCTCCTCGTGAGGTGAACCTACTTCGTGCCCTTATGGACAGCCACTTCATGACCTTCAAAACCTCCATCAACGCCTCCACTCGTGTCGAAGAGGACACCTATTCAACTTCAACCGAAGCTGAAGTGAATGCTATAGGACAGACACGCCTATGAATGCCGTAGGACATACACGCCTATGAACGCCGTAGGCCTATGAATGCCGTAGGATATACTCGCCTATGAATGCCGTAGGACACACACGCCTTTGAATGCCGTAAGACACACTCGCCTATGAATGCCGTAGGACACACTCGCCTACCCCGTGACGAGCCGGAGCGGCAACACAGCCAACCATCATCCACCACTTGCTCGCACCCCAACCAACGACTCCTACAGCCACTCACTGCTGCTAATCGGCGCAGTTGTTACTACTACCTCTCCAGATTCAGGGCACCTATTTAACATGTTCAGTATGTCATTTTTAGAGGGGGAGCCATGTACCAACCGTGTGTCACACAATTGTACATAATTCCTTTTGTATATAATATGCTTGTATCTTCGCTCTTCCCTCGCACTCAAACGAACATGAAAATTCATGTCTGCTGTTTTGCTCTGAACATTGTCTGTCTCTCGAACATGTTATGGCCTGTTGCCTTGAGGTTTTGTATATAAAGAAGAGTGTTCCTTAATATATAACTCAGTTGATAGCGTCCTGCTTTTCAGTTCACAACTCCTCTCTCGGCCCGTCACAAAGGCAACACCAAAGGGCTGTGCAAGACAACACAAAAGCGTTAGAACACACAGTGTTGTACCAATACTATACTATAGTTTTCTTCCTACAGTATATGTTATACTGAAGAATACTGGTACAGTATAGAAGGTAATGTGCCGGCCGGCACACACCATAACTAGCATTAAAGTATACTACTTAACAGCTATAAGGCGGCAGAACGCTGGTTCAAACGCATGTGCCGGCCGGCAGTAACTGCCGGCCGGCAACAGCCAATGTCGGCCGGCAATGACTGCCGGCCGACAACTACACAAGGTAGCACCCGGCTGCCGGCCACTACTCATAGTGACCGGCAGACAAGGGCTTGACAATAGCCGGCCGGCAAAGGTAAACAACCGATGCCGGCCAGCAGCAAAAGAACCAGAGGACTACGACTGCCCGGCTCCCGGCCTCATAGGCCGGCAGCCGGGTCGGGTACAGCACTAGAAGAAAACAGAATGGATGCCGGGATAAGAGCGTAAACTACCTCCAAGCCCGGCAATACAAAAGAGTGCATATAAGGAAGGGGAGAATCTAATTCAGGCTTCCTGACCAATGCCGTCTGGCTCTAACGGCAGACATGGATGAGGGACCAAGGGAGGTCCGGGCAGCACTCAAAGCAGAAGACCTTTGCCGGCCGGCAAGGGACTGAGTCAATTCCACATCCTAACCTATCCTAGGTCCAGATGTAGAATGACGTACAGTACTGTAATGGCTAGGCCATTACAGAGATAGAGGGGGAAGGGACAAAAGAGGGTCCTACCAACCTTGCTTTAGTGAAGAATCACCCGCAGCCAAGAAAACTCATCTTAGCCTAAGGGAGATCCAAGGAGGGAGGCCAGCAATACTTGCCAACCCCCACTGAACCAAAGCAAGGAAGGTGTTGCTACTCCCAGGGAAAGGATCTTATCCTCCCACCGAGAACAGCAACAAGGACTAGTCTGCTAGATCACAAAAGAAGGAATCATCTCGTACAGAAACCTTCGGCAGTGACCTAAGGAGGCTAAGCCTCCTATGTCTGCGTCAGGCTAGCGAGGGAGACTCTACCCCAAGCTAGACAAACACAGACTCAGACTACAAACTCTGATGTTCTGTCCCTCTCTGAAGCCAGACTTACTGGAACAGGGATGTACAGTAACACCCCAGTATAGTTATATCGAAAGTTAATTCAGATAAACCACTAGGGTTAAGCCCAAGGCTTAAACAGAGGGAAAGGGATTGCATACCTTCTCCGAAGAAATGAAAGCAACTGGGGAGTATGAGAAAGTATACTAAGGCACCATAAGCAACTTAGCCTGGGCACCAAGAGAATCGATTACCTAAATCACCGAAACTCACTTGTATACTATCTTGGAAATAATCAACATAATATTAAATGTATAAAAAACTGCCTAAAGCTTCAATAAAATTTTAAAACACTCGGAAATCCAAAATCATGCAGGAAAGTACTAGGACCAAAGGACTAGGCTACATGGCCTAGCGTAGGCCAGAGTTGGCGAATACTTCGCCAAAATAAATAATACTAAAAGCACGAGAAAGGAAATCCTATGTAACGCTAAATAGCTAAAATTTATTAAAGCAAAACAACCGGGAACGTCGCTCTGGCTAACTAAAACTCATACCTAGCGAGCGACAGCGTCCATGACGCCTCCGGTAGGCAATGGCTCTTGTAACAAAGATTATTACTATTAATCACTTTAAAATCTACCAAGAGCC
>NC_090747.1:26690938-26693438 GCF_036898095.1 Palaemon carinicauda | reverse complement strand
AAAATGCCCAAACTGCTGCTCTGTCTGCTGTGACCAAAAGGAGAAATGAGATCTTTAGACTAAGGGATAACTGTGATAATCTCCATCTGGTGAAGTCTGAAATGATTATTTTCTGTGAATTACGTGATAAATATGATGAATGTTTTCAGCAATATGAGAAGCATTTAACAGATTCCAGTGAACGAAACACAGTAAATAAGAGGTATTCAGAAAATACAGTATCCATTGATCGTTTCATTACAGAAATGAATAACTGGGTCAAGGGAAGTGAATTACAATTGACGGCAGACCTTGATAGAAAAAGTCTTTGTTCCTCATCCACTAGCAGGACCAAGTCCAGCAGAACTAGTGTAAGATCTGCTCGCCTCAAAGAGAAAGCTAGACATGCAGAATTGATGGCTCAACATGCTTTGAGAAAAAAAAGCAAAAGTGATGGAAGAGCAAGAACTCAGACTTAAGCAGGAGAGGGCAGAGAAAGAATTTATACTTAGAAAAAAGCAAGAGCAATTGGAATTAGAAACAAAAATTGCAATGTCTCAAGCAAGAGAAAGAGTTTATGCTGAAGCTGACAATATTTTGGATATCGTGCCGAAAGATACTCCTTCCCAGTTGAATCCAAATGTAGACCCGTTCCAACCACAACCTTCGTATATAATAGCAGATACTCCTCAGTTGAAAGCGAACGTTCCCTGTAGTTCTAGCCAGTGTCGGTTCTCCGAGCCAAATCTTGATATGCAACTACAGTTCCAACAAGAGATGCTCCTGAAGACACAGCAGCACATGACTGCAGCAATGTTGCTTCCAAGCATAGAAGTACCAAAATTTAAAGGTGATCCTATTGAGTTTGCCAGTTTCATGATGGCATTTGATGCCAGAATTGCCCCAAATGCTTTGGGTGATGCTGACAAACTGTACTACTTGGATCAGCAACTTGAAGGGGAAGCCAAAGACTTGATGGGTGGATGCTTGTATATGAGTTCTTCAGAAGGATATACTACAGCTAGGAATTTGCTCAGTCAAGAGTATGGCGATCCCTACAAGGTGTCGAGGGCATATATTAAGAAACTTATTTCTTGGTCTGCACTGAAACACGAAGATCCTCATAGATTGTATACATTTGCTTTATTCCTTATCAAGTGCAGACATGCCATGACCAACTTGTCACACATGGAAGTACTAAATCATCTTCCTAACCTTCAAGCAGCTGTTAAAAAACTTCCGACATTTCTTCAGAACAAGTGGTGTAGCCTGGCGGGACATTTGAGGGAAGAAAAGAGAGGAGTTGATTTTGCAGATTTGGTTGAATTTGTTTATAAAAAGGCAAAGGCAGCAAACGACCCAGCATTCAGCAAGTTTGCTCTTCAAAATAATTACTCAAAGCCTGAAAACAACTCTGGTAGCTTCAAATTCAGATCTTGTCAACAAAAGAGCAAAAGTTCAAGCTTTGCTACCCAAGCAGAACTGAATCCAGAAAATAGAAAGACATCAATAGTGCCTGAGAAAGAGAAATTATGTCCAATGTGCAAGAAAAACCATGATCTTGACGATTCCTGGAATTTTGCTAAGAAGACCTCTGAAGAAAAAATAGATTTCCTTAAGGAGAGAAGGTTGTGTTTTGGATGCTTTGGTCTCAACCATACCTCTAAAGGATGTATGAAAAGGAAGCAATGTAAGACATGCTCTAAGAGGCATCCCACATCACTGCATATCGACGGATTCAAGCTACATAAAGAGAATGATAGCTCATCAAGCAAAGATGCAAGTGAAATTATTGTTAGCACATGTACTACCAATCATGGTAGTGAAGTAAATACAATATTACAGGCTATTCTCCCCGTAAAAGTATATCAGAAAGGAAACAAAGTAGTTTTGGACACTTATGCCTTTTTTGATAATGGCAGCACTGGATGTTTCATCACAGAGAGTTCACGACAGCAGATAGGTGCATCTGGAACAGAGACATGATTAAAGCTTCAAACCATGCATGGCGTAAACATTGTGACTACTTTGGCGGTTAATAATTTGTGTGTTACAGATATGGAAGGAAACAACACTATTGATCTGCCAGAGGTGTTTTCTATCGAAGAGGCAAAGTGCAGTACTTTATCAAACTACAATGAAATAGTCTTGTGAGGAGCATTATGTTTCGGTTTACCACAACTCTTCAGGATCTTATTAAACAGCTTGATAGTGATTTGAATATCAAAAGCATAAGAGATCAGTCTAGTTAGTGCTGACTTACATGAGGCAATAGTTGTAGAGAGTACACCCTGATCGTGTAGTGAAATAAGGAAAGATATACAGAAGTCCATAGAAATAGAAGAGGGCTGATGAATTTTCACGAATGGAACCCATTTTTTCCTGGAAGACAGATATTGTCGTTTTGCGATGTTGGACATGTACTCTTATACGAAATCTATTTTTTCCCTCGGAACTTAAAATTTTCCTTGAGCCGAGAAGGCGAGAAAGTCATTAGATTAAGTGTTTTCATTATCCAAGA
>NC_090747.1:26643438-26658438 GCF_036898095.1 Palaemon carinicauda | reverse complement strand
TGAGAACGGCTTCAGGCCAACGAGTGGAGCGGTTGATGACGGTAAACAAGTAACGATGTCCTTGTGATGTGGGTAGGGGGCCTACAACGTCGATGTGAATGTGTGCGAAATGACGCTGAGGTTGAGGAATGGTGCCCCCTCCACAATCTGTGTGTCGATGTACTTTGGAAGTTTGGTAAGAAGTACAGGCGCGGACCCAATCCTTAGCATCCTTAGAAATGCCGTGCCAAATGAACTTTGCCTTCAGCAGCTGTGCAGTAGAACGGCACGAGGGATGTGAAAGGCCATGAATGAAATCAAACACCTGTTGGCGCATGGGAGCAGGAATCCAAGGTCGCGGTCTGCCACTACTGACATCAGAGAGGGGGGTGGTGTTGGAGTCTTCGAGGGGGAAGTCTTCCCAACAGAGGGACGTGCAGGATGTCCTACATGCTTGATACTCTAGATCCTGTCGTTGGGCTTCAGCCAGGGCGTTGTAATCCAATCCCAGTTGAACGACAGCCAACGCGTTTCTTGACAGGGCATTGGCAACGGGATTCATTTTCCCAGGGACGTATTGAAAGGTGCAATTGTATTCAGCCACGGCGGAGAGATGTCGCCGTTGCCGGGCGGAAAAGGCATCAGACTGTCGAGTAAAGGCATGCACCAGAGGCATGTGGTCTGTGCGAATGACGAAGGTCGTACCTTCTAAGAAATGGCGAAAGTGACTGACAACCAAGTGCACCGCCAGCAATTCTCGATTGAAGGTAGAATAACCCGATTCTGCCTTGGACAGTTTTTTGCTGAAGAAGGCCAATGGGCGGGATGAGCCTTTGACCACCTGCTTGATTACTGCACCAATAGCGACGTCGCTGGCATCAGTGGAGAGAAGAAGAGGGGCATGTGGGATAGAAAAAGTGAGAGCCGCAGCAGTTGATAGGACCTTCTTTGCATTGCAGAAGGCTGCTTCTTAAAGGGGACCTTACTTCAGGTCCTTTGGCTTGCCCTTGAGGGAGGCGTAGAGGGGAGCAAGAGTGCCGGCAATGGCTAGCAGAAAACGGTGATAATAGTTGATCATGACCAAGAATTCCTGCAGAGCTTTGACGGTCGAGGGCGCGGGGAAGTTCTGAACGGCTGCTACCTTCTCAGGGAGGGGATGGACTACTTCAGGAGTGATGCGGTGCCCTAAGAACGACACTTCGTTGGCACCAACGGTACACTTGTCGTACCGGACTACAATGCCGTTTTGTTTTAGGCGGTTTTGCACGATGCGCAGGTAACAGAAGTGTTCCTCTTTTGAGGAGGAGAACACAAGTATGTCGTCCACATAACATACACAGAAAGGGAGGTCCCCTAAGATGCCATCCATGAGACGTTGAAACGTAGCCCCAGCATTACGAAGGCCAAAACAGGAGTAATTGAAGGTGTATGTACCAAACGGAGTGGTGATGGCGGTCTTGGGGATGTCTTCTGGGTTCATAGGCTCAGGAGGTCGAGCGTAGAGAAAACCTTTGCTTTGTGCAGGTAGGAGGTCACGTCGGCAATGTTTGGGAGGGGGTAGTGATCCGGTTCTGTTTGCATGTTAAGGCACCTGTAATCCCTGCACGGACGGAGGGAGCCGTCTTTCTTCAGAACGATGAGTTAGGGTGACGACCATGGGCTGGAGGCCTTTTTGCAAAGGCCCATTTCCTCCATTTCGGCGAAAGGCTGTTTGACGACTGCCAATCGTTCCGGTGCAAGACGTTTGACTTTTGCGAAGACTGGGGGTGATAAATACCGTGTTTGGCAGGAACCGCGAGGGTTTGGCGAAGTTCTGGACAGAAGACTTCCGGGTACGATGTGAGGAGGTGGGCGTAGGCATCCGTGGGTCCGCTGATGTGGAGAGCGAGGTTAGAGGGGGCGGGTTGAAGAGGTGTTGACAAGTGCGAGTCTGCGTTGACCAATCGTCGGTGGGCGACATCGACCAGAAGGTGGAAATGAGAGAGGAAATCCGCACCGAGGATTGGCAATGTGACGTCAGCAACGAGAAACTTCCAATTGGATTTGCCGTTTCCGAACGATAATGTGAGGTTCTCGTAACCGTAGGTGGGTATCGCAGATCCGTTGGCAGCTACCAAGCGGAAGTCGGCAGATGTAGACAGACTACGTCGTGTCTTGAAGAGTTTCCTTGGCAAAAGAGAACGACAAGCACCCGTGTCTACCAAAAATCGCACGCCCGTTCCTGCATCATATAAAAAGAAAAGATTAGAAACACGGGAGGCCACTGCCACGAGCGATGGCCTACTTACACGTTTTTTGGCCACTGACAATCCTCGGCACATTTCTTCGCGTTTGCCCCGAATATGAAGTGGTAGTAGCAAAACTGCGGCGGATGGGAGGTAGTAAGTGGCTGTAGAAGTCGTTTGTTGGGGCGCGAGCGATTGGTGGGTGGTGGGCGGCTTTGTCGCTGATTTGGCACGTCACAGGGTAGGCGTGTATGTCCTACGGCATTCATGTCAGCTTCGGTTGACGTTGAATAGGCATCCTCTTCGTCAGGGGTGGAGGTGTTGATGGAGGTCTTGGAGTGGCTGTCAATAAGGGCGTCGGCTTTGGTCATCAAGTCCTTTATGGATAAACTATCGACATCGGGTATGGAAGCGCGTATAGGTCCGGGTAAATGGCGTATCCAAAGGGCACGAAGTAGGTTCACCTCACGAGGAGAGCCGTCTGAGGCAGGTTGAAGGCGAGTGATACTGGTCATTTCCCTGAGGCAAGCGAAGCCCTTTGGTCCCCCAACGGTTGTTGCGAGAGCTGAAAAAGCTTTGCTATACAGGAGGCTGGCGACAGCGAGTACTGCTGCAGAAGGTATGTTTTGAGGACTTCATATGCTATTGGGGTGTCTCCTTGTTCAAAAAGCCAGTCGGATATTTCTGGGAAGGTGTCCTCGGGTATCGCCGCGAGAACATAATCTGCTTTGGTTGTTAAGCGAGTCACGCCCTTGATGCGAAACTGGACTTCTGCGCGCAGAAACCAAGCAAACGCCTCTCCGCTGGCAAACGATGAAAGTTTCAATGGGGCAGCCGCATCGCCAACTTCCGTAGAGTCCGCCATAGTACCAATGATGGAGGGGCGAGGGGGGTGTGGGTGGAAAGCGGTGGGAGCAAGTCGACCTCCGGGGTCACCAATGTGACGGGCCGAGAGAAGGTTGTGACTCAAAGGCAGGAAGCAATCAACTGAGTAACTTTATTAAAGAACACTCTCCTTTATATACAAAACCTCATGGCAATAGGAAATTTCATGTTCGAGCAACAAACGATGTTACAGAGGTAAAACGCAGACATGTTTATTCTGGTTCTTTTTACTGCGAGGGAAGAGCGCAGATACAAGCATAATATATACAAAATAATTTATGTACGATCGTGTGACACACGGTTGGTACAGTACTCTTAAAGTACATATATCATCCAATCAAAATCACTAACGTTCTCAAACCTAAAACCAAAAATCGGTAATGGAAGAATGACCTTGGTTTTGCACAAATTCAAATTCAAGACAACTCTTTCTCTCTCTCTCTCTCTCTCTCTCTCTCTCTCTCTCTCTCTCTCTCTCTCTCTCTCTCTCTCTCTCTCTCTCGTTTTGTATCTGTGTGCCGGTGAGTGATTACACTTTTGCGACCCTTTAAATATCATGATTTAACGCGGATAACAAAAGGCTATCGAGTGCAATATAGCTACAAGTTCTCGTGAATAGTCAGTGATTAGTTTGAGGTCGGAGAAGTGGGATAAAACGTCGGCATAGAATAGTTATCTTGTGAATTACTAAAAATCTAATCAAGATGGCTATGTACAACATGGGCAAGGCTTGGAGAGACATCGCTGGACTCAGCAAAAATAAATTCCATGAGTTGGCGAAACAGGAGCTCGACCGTCTGATAACAGAGGTCACTAGTAACGTCAACCAATGTGACGGAAAAATATTCGCAGACATATTGAAACAATATGATCCAATAAACTAGAGCAAATCTGCGGAAAACATCAGCAAAATAATAGAAGAAATTCCAAAGAAAATCCAAATGTTAAAGAGACTTATAAAGAAAGTCTACATCAATCAACACATTCCATCAAAGGACAATAAGAAGTCCAATATGGTGAATATGCTGATTGATGCAATGGGAAAAAGAATGCCAAAATGGTGTAATACATGTAAGATATGGTATTCCATTAATAATCCTCAACAATTGATTAGAAAATGTGATGCCTGTCATGTCCCAACACACCCCACATGTGCTGAAATACAGCAAAAAATAAAAAATAAAGAAACAAAGCTATTCTGCTCAACATGCTTAGTCTGGATAGAAAATATAATTAAGTCGAGACTAAATCTGCAAATAGTTGAAGATAAAGAAGAGGAAGAAGAAGAAACAGAAGAAGAAGAAGAAGAAAAAGAAGAAGAAGAGAACAATGAACAGGATATGTGTAAGGATGCAGAAGAAATCATTGATATAACCTATGATGCCATCCAACAACATACTTATGAAGAAATAAATTACCAGATGGAAACAAATAATAGACCCAAGAGACTCTACCCGGACCTACATAATTTTAGGGAAGAGCAAGAACAAGAAAAAATAGAAAAGAAGGATATAGTCTGCAATATGCTGAAAAGAGGGAATTGCAGATTTGGCGAAAGATGCTACTACAAGCATCCAAAGATATGCCATAATTATGAAATATATGGTAAATGTGCGTATTTAGACGGATATGGAGACGAATGCAGAGATCTCCATCCAAAAATATGCAAAAACCTAAAAGAAGGAAAAGGATGCATTTACAACAAAAAATGTCGATATATGCATCCTGCAACCATGAATGAAAGTAAGAAAACTCAGCAAACTGAAAAGAAAAATGAAAGCAAAAAAGAAACAAAAAAAGAAACAAAAAAGCAGGCCGTGTATATACCACGCTTTGAACCAAGAGCCCCAAGATATGAGGCCTTTCAACCCAAACCTGCACATTTAGAGCCCAACTACAAAGAATGCATCTATAATGCCAGGGGTTGGTGCAGATATGGGGACAGTTGCAGGTATACACACACAAATAAATATGAAGGCGAAAGAGCAAATATAATAGAAAGTTGGATTTTTTAATGGCAGAATTCCGGGAAATGAAGAAAAGAACATCATATCAGAACAGGAAGGAAGCATGGGAGAATCCATATTATTACCAATATTAAATAATGGGGATGAAACACAAAAATGAATGCACAGGGTTTAGTCACGAGTAACTCTAAAAGGAAAATAGAGTTCTTAGAAGAACTAACCCAAATTGAAAAAATAGATATATTAAATATAAGTGAAACATGGTATTCCCAAGAGACTGGCAGTGATGACCAGATAAAGGGTTTCCAAACTTATAGATCAGACAGAAAAAATAGGAATCAAGGGGGAACCGCAATATATGGAAGAGACATAAATCAAGGAAAAGTATGTGAAAAATACAGCAACACAGAATGTGAATTGATTGCGGTAGAATTTGAATTCGAAAAACTAATGAATATTGTAGTTTACAGACCCCCAAACACTAAGGAGTTTGACATAATAATAGAAAAAATAGATGATATATGTAGAAACCATAAAGACTGGAATATACTCCTATCCGGAGATTTTAACTTTCCTTTCGTGGATTGGAAAGAACGGATAGAAGAAAGTGGTTGTATGTATACATATAAAAAGATAGTAATAGTAGCGCAGAAGATAAGAGGCAATTTGAAAAGCTTCAAGATTAGCTATTAGAACATAATATGCAACAAATAAACCACATTCCAACAAGAAAGGAAAATGTCCTAGATCTAGTATTTGTGAATGAGGTGAATTATGTTAAAGAAATAATAGTGTATAACACGGGAATTTCAGACCACAATGTCATAGAATTGATAGATCATTCCAAAGCAAGTGATCACAGAATCAATAAAAGCACAAAACTTTGGGAAGGATATGGAAAATATAACTTTTACAGTAAGAATATAAAATGGTCAGAAATAAATGAAGAACTGAATAAAGAATGGAAAAATGGATTTATAAGTGATAATATACAGGTAAATACGGATATACTGTACAAAATACTGGAGAAAATTGTTGAAAAATATGTACCGAAAAAAAAAACAATAAACAAAAGACGTGCATACCAAGAGACAGAAGGATCTTATTTCAGAAAATTAAAAAGTGGAAGAAAAATCTTGCAAAAGAAAAAAATGTGTGGAAAATGAGGGAAATAAAATGTAAGATAGAAAATGCAGAACAAAAGATTATACAGTCGAAAGAAAATGAAAAAAGGGACTTAGAAGAAAGGACACTTCAAAATATAAAAAGAAACCCCAAAGTACTTTACTCCTATGCAAAAAAGATGAATAAAAGGAAAATAGAAATAGGCCCTCTAAGAATTGAAGGACGGCTAACGAATGAAAAAAAGGAAATATGCAACATATTAGCAGAAAAATATAAGAGTGAGTTCACGCCAAGAATTGCGAATGAGAATAATGAAACAGAAATGAGAGAAGAAAATGTTGAATATCTAACGGATATAGATATTAATGAAGCAGATATTGTCACGGCTATAAACGAAATTAAAAATGGATCGGCAGCCGGACCAGATGGAGTTCCAGCGATTTTGTTAAAAAAAACTGCAAACACTATCGCGAAGCCGCTTGCAATACTGCTAAGACAGAGTGTAGATATGAGCGAGATATATGTTAAACATAAATTAGCTTATATAACCCCTATCTTCAAAAGTGGATCAAGACTAGAGGCAAGCAATTATAGACCTGTTAGTCTAACATCACATATTATGAAAGTGTATGAGAGGGTAATAAAAAAGAAAATAATGAACCATTTGGTCAAAAATAATTTGTTTAATATGGGTCAACACGGTTTCGTACCTGGAAAAAGTACACAGACCCAACTGATAGCACACTATGAAAATATATACAATAATATGATAAATGAAAAAGACACAGATGTGATCTATCTAGATTTTGCAAAAGCCTTTGACAAGGTAGACCATAACATATTGGAGAAAAAAATGAGAAAGCATAATATTGTGGGAAAGATAGGAAAATGGGTAAAAGAATTCCTGCAAAACAGAAAACAGATAGTGGTTGCAAATGACGAGAAATCAGATGAAGCCCAGGTAATATCTGGTGTGCCCCAAGGTACGGTATTAGCTGCACTGCTATTTGTTATTATGATCTCAGACATAGACTGTGATGTTGAAAACTCCGTAGTGAGAAGTTTCGCCGATGACACAAGAATAAGTAGAGAAATTACTTGTGATGAAGATAGGAACTCACTACAAAGAGATCTAAACAAAATATATGAATGGGCGGAGATAAATAGGATGGTATTTAACTCCGATAAATTCGAATCAATAAATTATGGAAACAGAGAAGGAATGGTGTATACATACAAGGGACCTAATAATGAGACAATCACAAACAAGGAAGCAATTAAAGACCTTGGTGTAATTATAAATAGGAATATGTTATGCAACGACCAAATAGCAACACTGTTGGCTAAATGTAAAGAAAAATGGGAATGTTATTCAGACACTTTAAAACAAGAAAAGCTGAACACATGATTATGCTTTACAAAACTTATGTGCGTAGTACACTCGAGTACTGCAATGTGATATGGTACCCACACTACCAAAAGGATATTGCGCAAATAGAGAGTGTACAAAGGTCCTATACTGCTAGAATAGAAGAAGTTAAGGACCTTGACTACTGGGAAAGACTGCAATTTTTAAAACTATACAGTCTAGAAAGGAGAAGAGAATGCTACATGATAATACAAGCATGGAAGCAAATAGAAGGAATTGCTGAAAACATCATGGAGCTTAAAGTATCAGAAAGAGCAAGCCGAGGTAGATTAATAGTGCCAAAAAGCATTCCAGGTAAACTGAGAAAGGCGCACAGGACATTAATCCACTACGCACCAGCATCGATAATGCAGCGACTGTTTAATGTGCTGCCAGCTCATCTAAGAAACATATCAGGAGTGAGCGTAGATGTGTTTAAAAATCAGCTCGATAAATACCTAAGATGCATCCCAGACCATCCAAGACTGGAAGATGCAAAATACACCGGAAGATGCATTAGCAACTCTCTGGTGGATATACGAGGTGCCTCACACTGAGGGACCTGGGGGAACCCAAACAAAAAATAAGGCAATAAGGCAATAAGGTAAGGCTCTCTCACGGTAGTCTCACAACCTTAAAGGCTAGTAATCAATCTTCCTAAATAGGAATAGTAAAATATGGTTTCGGCGCATTCAATTAAAATTTGATCTGCTTTAGTCACTGTTTGTATTCATGGATTTTGAATGTCTCAAAGACTTTTTAGTCCAATCATGAGACTCCATTTGCTCTCGGATAGACTGTATTAATTTAAACGTTTAGAGAGTTTATGATTTTGTTTAAGTTATTCTTTAATTCCTTTGCCGTGTTGCTATTCACTACATCCGCTGGAAGTCTGTTCCATGTATTTACTATTTTGAAAGAAAAGAAGTTACCACATTGAGTGGTGTCGTATGTTTTTAGTTTCAGTTGGTATCCATTACCTCTAAACCTATTTGTTGTAAGCGTGAAGAGTTTGTTGTACTCTACATTCTTTGTTTCTTAAAGAATTTTGAATCTGTCAAATAGCAGATCGAGTTTGTTTATCAAATAAGTACAAGATCTTGGCGTCAATAACCTTTGATGTCCGGATACCAAAAAACTTAAAATCAGTTAATCTATCAATATCCTTCTGAATACTGTGATTCCAGAATAGGACTCAGTATTGTAGATGCGTCATACTAGTGATATGTACAACTTCATTACAATGTCTTTTTTCTGTATTTTAATTGTTTGATTATGTGACCTATCAGTTTCATTGATTTGTTTTCAAGACTTATTTGCTAAAAATATCGCAAAGATTTTCTCCTGGCCAACACCTATTCCATTACCAAGCAGTGGGTGATCTATTTGAAAGGCATTTGGTATTTTCTTAACCATTCTCCCAACTTAACTAGATCATCTCTTAAGGCTTCTGCGTTTACGCCTAATTTAGTATCGTCGGCCAATTGAGCTATTCCACTAGCTAATCACTAATATATATCGTTAATGTAAATCAGAAATAGGGAAGGGCAAAGGAAGGATCTTTGAGCTACCCCGCTTGAAATAGCTGCCCAGTCTGCAGCTTCCCCATTGATTGATGTCCTTTTCTCTGTTTGCCAGGCAATTTTTTTTCTATCCATTTAGCTGTCTCATCAATGATGTATAGTGCTCTAATTTTAATCAATATTTTTTTTTATGAGGGACTTTTTCTTAAACCTTTTGAAATGCTAAGTATATGATGTCTATTGCCCCGAATTTATTATATGGGCTAACATGTTTATGAAAAATTCCAACAGATTTGTCACAAAGGATTTGTGTCTAAAACAGTTTTGGGTATCTATTAGAAGATTGTTTTCTCTACAGTATATATTCTATTATTGAATCCATCTAATACATTAAATCATAAGTCTATAATTTCCTGGATCTTCTTTTGGTTCCTATTTTTTCTTTCTTTCTTAGTTTTGGGGTTGTTCAAGAACTTATTCAAGGACTTTGGACACAAAGGATAGTTTCGAAATAGGTCTTTATGAGCTTAATTCTTGGTAGTCCAGTGCATTTTTCAGAACTGGTGTGACTGAAGCCTTTTCATCAGATTTGGGAATCTTACATTCATCAATGCTTGCATTTGCCATTCTCATTATCATTTCGGCTAGACTAGAAAACTTTTTCTCTCCAATTACTTCAGATATTGGCATAGGAACGATTGCGCAGTTTGTTTTCTTTGCCCTATTGATAATTCTGGTGATGTCATCTTGTGTTATCTTGTTAAATCTTATTAATTTTGTCTTAATGCGTGGTGTATCATTAATCGGATGTTGAGTATTTACAAATGACCTGGTATTATTTTCAATTTTATTTTTGAAGAATACTAGAAAATTAATTGCTAGTTCCAGGTCACAGTATCCATCAGGTAGCTTCTTCTCATGTACATTTCCCATTATAACATTTAAGAGACGATATGATTTATATGTCTGTTGCTGCTTCGAGGATCTTTCTCTTATAGTATTCACTTTTTTCCATCTTAGTAGGTACTTATAATGACACGCAACAGTTTTGTATTTTACCCAAATACTTTCAGTTTTTAACCTATTCCACTTTCTTTCTTTACTTCTTTTTTCACCAAAGTCTCTCCATCAAACAGAGGAGATTGGTCTTTTACAGCTATAGTCTTTTCCATCGCTGGGTGCATGGTATCATATTCAATTTTACTCACTTCAATATAAGTGGTCTTAAGACACTTAGCACACTTATTTCCCAACAGACGTTGGCCATCATGATCACAGGGAATGTTGATAGCATCATTTATTTGCTTTGTAACTTCTTCGATAAATACGGTAGGAGAAAAATTGAATATGCGTCTAAGGTTTATTTTCTTAACTAAAGCATGTTTCTGTAGTGATTGATTAAACGTAATATGTTTGTGTACAGGAGAGATTATACATTAAAACCAAGTCCAACGTATGCCCAGTTAAAGTAGTTGTACAGTCGATATTATTCACAAGTCAATATAATTTTAATAACTCACTAAATGCCAAAGCGTCAGGATTGGATGTGTCACCCATCCAAAAATTTAAGTTTCCACAGATTACTAATTTGTTTTTCTCCATGATAATTATGAGAGCACCGAATTATTCAAAATAGATACTAGTGTTTGTTCTTGAAGGTTTGTAGATTGTTACCAAGGATTTTTTCTTTTTTTTCTTTTCAGAAAGTTTATTTCTATATATTCAAACCTTGTTACACTAGTGATTTTTGCCTTGTACTAGTTATTTAACCATGTTTCCGGTAATGCTAGTATGTCCAAATATTTCACGTTTATCAATTCTCGAATTTGAACAGTCTTATTACCTACATATTGCATATTTACATGGCCACAGTTTATGACATCCTTAGTTACCATGATCTGTATTTTCTGCTAGTCTTTTGAATTCCAAGTCATAGGCCTTCCAGTCTCTATGTGGCCACTTTGTTTGTTTAACTTTGTGCAGTTTAAACACTTTGACACTTGTGAGTTACACTCCTTGGTGGAATATTTTACTGAACATTTCCCGCAGACTTTATCATTAGTCTTAGATTTGCAATCTTTTCAAGATGTCCATACCTCTGACAGTAGTAGCAGGTAATCACGTGGTACCTATCACGTATACTATAAGTACCCCATCGTAACGAAACTTTGTCCCTATTATCATGAATAGCCCCCAAACTTCAGGGTCACATTTCAGCACATAGTGGGTGGGTGCCCCCACCCCACCCCCACCCCCGAATAATTTTTCTTCAGGACTACAAGTATCTTCTCTTCTATATATTGGATTTGGTCCAGGCAGTGATTTCTTTGAATCAAAACATTTACTACATCATCTTCGTTACTGTACACATTGCATGTCATTATTTTTGGTTTTAGTTTTCCGATTTTTCTCATTTCATTGTCAGCCACCAATGTCTGAATCTTGTTTGCCACCTCCTCTGATCATATTGTTTGTAAAGTTTACTACAACATTTCCATTTGTAGTTGACCTTGTGTTAAGTATAGGAATGTCTTTAAGTGCTTGTTCAACATCACGTTTTCGTTCAGTAATTTTAATTGTTCTATTAGTTGATTTAATTACCAACTGATTATATTCCTTAACTTTGTCAGCAAATCTCAGTTTCTCCGGTTTTGGGTCTATCAAAGATTGAAGTGTTGCCTTAATTAATTCCATATCCATAGCAAGATTATCAACTTTGTCTGTGAGGTCAGTTGCCTGGATGGAATTTGCGGCGTTTGAGCTAAGGTCTGCAACTATTGTTATCCAATTCAGCGATTCCCGCGTCTTTTTCGCCCAGGGCCTCTTTTCTTATACTTACGTCGTCCTTCAATTTTGATATATATATAACTTGTCTGGTCTGGCCTCAACTACGCAATGTGGGCATAACCAATCTAGGTTCCTTAGTTTATTATCAGTGATGCCTGTCACTATATACACACATTTCTTATTATAGAATCTTTCGCACTCACATCCTATCCATATTTTCCCGTCTCCCTCCTTGGTTTCACATATGAGGCAGACCGAGTTAGAGGAGGACAAGTGTGGGGGGGGGAGGGGGATTAGAGACATGGTGTACTGTGTCTTCTCCCTTTGGTTTCTCCATAATATTAACTAATATCTTTTTAATGATATTTTAAGCGAGATACAAAAGCTAAAACTCCACTAAGGGTAAATGTTGAACGGAGCTCCTCGCAAAATGCGTCCATATAATAATAATAATAATAATAATAATAATAATAATAATAATAATAATAATAATAATAATAATAATAATAATAATAATAAGTGACACACACACTGATATATATATATATATATATATATATATATATATATATATATATATATATATATATATATATATATATATATATATATATGTATGTATATATATATATATATATATATATATATATATATATATATATATATATATATATATATATATATATATAAAATCATCATTTCCTCCTACGCCTATGGACGTGAAAGGCCTCTTATAGAATTAGCCAATCGTCTCTATCATGAGCTTTTAATTCAATACGTCATCCACTTACCATTTCATACTTCACACTTCATAGTTCTCAGCTATGTGGGTGTGGGTCTTCCAAATCTTCTAGTGCCTTTGGAACACAGTTTTATATTCGGTGAACTAGTTGTTCTTGAGGATAGCAAAGAGCATGCCCATACTATCTATAGCTACCACTCGAATAATCTCTGTTACTGTTTCATTTCTATTTCTCTCCTACCATTTAGCTCCCAATATTCTTTTGAGGGTTTTATTCTCAATTCTACTAAATATCTTTGAGATTTTTTCATTGTCATACCACATCTCATGTCCATACAATAACACAGATCTCACTAAACTGATGTATGATCTGATTCTTATATGTAGTTTTAGGGGATTTGGTTTCCAAATTTCACTCAACCTAGCCATCGTCTGGTTTGATTTTTTCAATTTTTCAATAAACTCCAATTCTATTGACTCTGTATTGGAAATCATAGTTCCTAAATACTTGAATGATTCCACCTTTTATTTCTTTCTCCTCCAAATGATATTTCGTCTTCAATTGTACACGTGACATTACATTCATACTAGTAAGCAAGCTTTGCAAGTCCTGTGTAGTTTTGCTAATAAAGACAGCGTTATCAGAATAATCTATGTTCGTTAATTTCCAGTTAACAATCCAGTCCAATCCTTCTCCGCCTTCCCTAACTGTTCTTTGCATTACAAAATCCATTAGGAGGATAAGCTACATGAGTGTTAGAGCTGGGGAATCTATGTAATTCGTCAGTCGTAAAAGTATTCTGGGAGGCACTTCATTTTCGGGCAAAATCTCCCTCCAGTTATTTCAACGTATCTAGGGGTGTCCATTTCCTGAGTTTCTTTAATAATACCTACTACTTCAAACACACTGAATTAGTTCAAGGGTATATCAAGGTATTCCTCATCTTCATGAATGTCAATCAAATTATTGCATTCATATCTCCTATTCATGAACTTATTGAAGTGTTCCATCCAACGCTGTTTTTCTTCATCTGCTGTTGTTATAAAAGATCAATCTCTCTTTTTGATGGGTATATTCTTCTTCCTTTATGCCACAGTAGAGATTAATTCTAAGCTTTGCCAGGCTCATCAGCTTGCCAGTCTAAATATTCTCTCCAGTCATTCATGGCTTTCCTTTTGACATCAGAATCATTACTGGAATACTTAGCATGCTTTACCTTTGTATTTTCTTTACTTTCTCGGAAACTTTCAGCAATCAATTTATAACCTTTTCCCCTTTTTATAGTATCCCAAGTATCATTTGATATGAATGGCTTTCTCCTTATAACTGCGTGTCCCATGACATCACCACCAACTAAATGATATATGTTCTCAGTTTCACACCATTTTCGAAATGGTCTGCTTATCGTCTCTTAAAGACTTTAAGACGGCAGATTAATTCTTACATTCAATAGCAAAAGTTTTTTATGTGGTAATTTTTATTATTATTATTATGATTATTATTATTATTATTATTATCATTATTATTATTATAAACCCAAGGGCTTCAAACGAAAAAGTAGCACATTCAGGAAAGAAAATAAGGAAATAAATAAACTACAAGAGAAGTAATAAAGAAGTAAAATAGAATATTTCAGAACAATAACAACATTACAGAAATCTTTCATATATAAAGTAGAAATAAATAAAAATAACGAGAGAATGAAAAATATATAGAATAGTGGTCCTATATATATCCTCAAGTAACCATACTGTAACCCTAGAGGCCTAGACATTGGAAGACTATGTTACAGAGGCTGTGACACTACCCAAGTCGAGAGAATAAATGTTTTTATTTGGAGTATCTTTTTCCAAAAACAGCTGCTTACCATACCTAAAGAGTCTCTTTTTTACATAAAACAAGAGGAAAGAAATCAATGATCAACTAAATTACAGCAGTTAACCCTTTGAGCAAAGAATTTTCTGGTAATCTCTGTGTTGTCAGGTGTATGAGGACAGGGGAGAATGCGTAATGAATAGGCCAGGCTATTCGGTGTATATGTAGGCAAAGGAAAAGTGAGCCGTAAGTAGATAACAGGATCTAATGTAGTACTGTATGGCTAGTCAAAGGACCCAATAAATCTCTAGCGTTAGAGTCTCAACAAGTGACAGGTGCCCTGGCCAACCGAGTACCTATTGAAGTAAAATGTTACACAACCAGTCGAAAGGCATTCTAAATTTGTAATCTAATTTTTGACCTTTATTTCTATGACATTGGGAATTCCAAAACATTCAATATATTGCCGTAATGAAGAAATGGAATTAAATTTATTCGATCTTCCAGCAGATAAATGGTACTGTCTAATATTTTATTTTATAT
>NC_090747.1:26628438-26638438 GCF_036898095.1 Palaemon carinicauda | reverse complement strand
TCATACCACCTTGACTTCAGAGAAAGGAAATGATCTGGTGTTTTACTTTTTATATCTAATATTTCTTGATATTTTGATATAAAACTTATCGCCGTGATAGATAAGAGGTCATAGAGGATTTCAGGTGAATAAATAAATTTTCGTTGATTTAAAAAAATTTCCTATAAAAAAGAAGGCTAAGGTGAAATATTCCGGGTTTTAAATTTGCTATATCGCTGTTATTTCTTGATATTTGGCAGTACAGTGATAGACAGGACTTTGAGTGGAATTATTCATATCCGTTAATTCCAAAAATATTTATAGAAAAATAAAGGTGACTCTGGAGTTCTACCTAACTCCAAATTAATTATACTTTTATTGGCTGGGAGTGGGTTAATATGAGAGGTGATAAATTACTAAGTTGCTCCTGTATGAAGTATTGAAAGCTCTGTGATTAAGGGATATTTAAGGTATTAGGATAATAGGAATTTATTAAGAAAAACGGGAAACTGCTATAACAAACATATGGGAATAGAAGATTATATAGGTATGTAGAAATCTGAAACAATAAATTACCCTAAGGAAGATATTTCATCAAATACTATAGGATTTAATTTACTACTCATCTCTTAGTCGTAATCAAATATTTAGAAGGAACAATTTCATATCAGGAACGATTTTCCGTTAAATATGTGATAAAACATGACCTGTGTGTATACTGATTTTTGTCTTTATGTAATAACAAACGTCTATTCGTCAAAATAAATTATTATTAAAAAATTATAAACAGAGCCACGATTGTTTATTTATTTATTGTGGTGTTCTCCAAAATTATTTAAATACTAATAACAACTTATTTTATGTATTTGTATCTACGCTTCAATTCTGCCAGGGGTATTTTTACGCATTTATCTTATGCTCTTCTCTCTCTCTCTCTCTCTCTCTCTCTCTCTCTCTCTCTCTCTCTCTCTCTCTCTCTCTCTCTCTCTCTCTCTCTCTCTCTCTCTTGATAAAACAGTTAAATGCAAACCTTCCTGGACACAATTATTAGAATTTTTTTAATACCCGAAGTGATCAGAAATAAGAAATTTATTAGATCCTTTACAACTAATTAAGATGAGAATCAGGAGCTGAAGACTGGACAGGAGACCAATACTCGAAATAAGGTAGAATGAAATAATTAAAAAAATTCTTCAGAAAAGATTGATTACCCAAAAAAATCTTATAGGACTTTCTCTATAAGCCAATTTTTGGTGGAATTGATGATAATACACACCCTATGTGTTTTTCAACAGTAAATTTGCATTCGAGAGTCACACCTGAAATTCTAAGAGTCATACAGAGTAAAACCAACATTATCAATGCTGATATCTAGATGTTGAGGAACCACTGTCCTTGACCTACTTACAATCATATTTGGAATTTTTTTTAGGATTCAACATCATGCCTCATAATTTGCAACATGCATCAATTTTAGGTAGATCTCTATTAAGGGATTCTACATCCTGAGATCTACATTCAGGAGATTAAATTGTTGCAAAGACATGAGAAAAATAAGATAATTTAAAATTATAAATAGTACTTAAAACACTTTTCTGCTGAAAGCAGAGTTATCTAGGTTTAGTTTCGGTTGAAGATTTTCTATGTAAAATGTTTCCAATAATCTTAGCTCGGTCTCAAATCGAGCTTTACATATAATACTAAAATCAAAATGATTAAAATTGGTGTTACAACTCTATGGCAATGATCTCTTATAGAGGAATGAGAAGGCTTACCTAGCGGTAGAAGGGTCCTTGAACTAATACCTCTATGTTCAAAGGTTCTGGTAGACAACAGTTTAGTCCAAGTCCAAGGAGTCGTTATCTAGCGAACTATGTTCTATAGTTGTTTATAAATTTGTGTGTCCGAAGTGTAGTTCGGAATATGTGGGTAGTTCGACTAAACTGTTGTCTACCAGAACCTTGGAACATGATGCAGAGTGTAGCGCCATCTGCTTATGTAACAAGCATATTTTCTAGGCTAAACCACATATGTTTATATAGTATGAAAAGTAATGGGCCAAGAACACTACCCTGAGGAGCACCAGATAACAGATTCCTATATTCACTATGGTGCCCATAAACAACTCCTTGCTATCTATTACTTAAAATTTCAATAATGATGCTAAGAAACGATTCACCTACTCCCAACTGTTTGAGTTTAAAAACAAGGGCCTCATGATTAACATGGTCAAAAGCAGCGCTAAAATCAAGACCAGTCATACGAACTTCCTGACTGCAGTCAGTGGATTTCTGCATCGCACTGGAGATTTTAAGAAGAACATAACATGCTCCAAGGCCTGTACGAAAACAAATGGCAAACTAGGGAAAAGATGACAACCTTCAGCACACTTCTTAAGACTTTTCGCCAAAATACGTTCAAACACTTTGGGTAATATGAGAGTTATGGAAATTGTGCAGTAATCAGTTGGACCTGAGGTACCACAAACACATCTCCATAGTGAAGTAACATTAGTAATTCCCATAATTCCGATCCACATACCATATTTGGTACAGTCACTTTCTTATTCAGAACTCTCTTTACATTCATTAATAATTCTATTCCTTATCCCTCCCTTCACTGCCCTCAACAATTTAAATCCTTGATTCACTCTCTGAAGTACTTCTGCTTCTACTTCACCACCATGTGCAGCAACAACATACTCCAAGTACTTAAACTGATCTACCTCTTCAAGTAACTCTCCATTCAACATGACATTAAACCAAGCACAACCATCCCTTCTCCTGAATCTCAATACATTTCTCTTACTCATATTAACTCCCAACTTCCTTATCTCACACTTCTTCCCAAACTCAGTCACAAATTGACCCAATTTGTACTCCAAGTCTGCAACCCTTAATTTAACTGTTCTATCGCTCTTAAAGTACCCATACCTACTTTCCCTCTAGCAGTTTCAATCCTCTATAAAGTATTATAGCATTGAACTCTCACGACTTTATCAAAAAACAAATTAAACAATTATGGAGACATCACACATCCTTGTCTCAGCCCCTCCCTCACTGGTACTTACTCACTTCATTCCATACCCTAACACATGCTTTACTACCTATGTATAAACTATTCACTACTTGCAACAAGATTCTACTAATTCCATATAATCCCATCACATTCCACATCGCTTCCCTATCAACTCTACTATAAGCTTTTTCGAGATCCTCAATGCAATATAAACCTTTTTAACTTTTGCTAAATATTTGTTGCATATCTTCTTATATGTAAAAGTCTGATCAATACATCCCATACCTGTTCTCGACTTTCGAGATTGCATCCTCTGTTTAATCCTTAATCATATTAGATAGCATATTACCATTACCTCTTCGAACTACGCTCAACAAACTAATAACCCTTGAATTACAACACTATGATATATATATATATATATATATATATATATATATATATATATATATATATATATATATATATATATATATATATATATATATATATATATGTATGTATATATATATATATATATATATATATATATATATATATATATATATATATATATATATATATATATACATACATATGTATTTATATAGATATACTGTATATATATATATATATATATATATATATATATATATATACATATGTACTTATATATATATATATATATATATATATATATATATATATATATATATATATATATATATATATATATATATATATATATATATATATATATATATATATATTTGTGTGTGTGTGTCTGGGTATGTATAATTATCTGTGTATATGCATGCGTGTTTATAATTTCTGTTATAAACTTGTTTGAATTCAGAGATACTAATTGACTCATTGATCCTGAGAATAACTAGAAAAAAGCAATGAATTCTAAGAAAAAAATAATTCTTGAAACCAGCCAAGAATATATCCTTCCTTTTTTAGACTGAATTTCCTGAGAATTAAAACAACGATGGAACCTTTGCTTCAAGAGCAACATACTTTAATGGAATCTCGCCCTCGAAACTCTCAGTTATTTCTTCCCTGGAATTGCGGAGGGACGAGGATTGCCAAGTCCTATCTTCCTTCTCATTTTTCTTAAAGGAATAAGGACCTCATATTAAATAAAAGCGATATCTATATAACGTAGATATTTATAGGATTTCCTTTTTTTAAATCAAACTGTCATCAAACAAGTCAGTTTAATCATGACAATGGAACTTTCTTTACATTTCCGTTTTATTTCATTCATTACAGCTGTAACGTAAATGGCACCTCAAAATCATTGGCCACTATTCCAGAAAACATTAATTCTTTTAAAATTCCTGTAAATTTTTTTAATTGAATATTAGACGTAAAATATATCCCAGTTCTATTTGTATATATGAACTCGAAATAATAGTTTTAGTCACCATTTATTCAATGCCTCTATAATAAAAGCAGTTACTTAATGTTGGAAATATATGTTGAATTTTAACTGTTCATACAATAACATTATCCGGCAGAATCACAATGCAGTCATTAGCAGTATATGTTTTGAGGAAAAAAAATCAGCTATAATAACAAATATATAAGGAATTTTGGTGTAAAAAGTAATGAAAGAATGTTATAACTTCTAGTTTTATAAATTTATTAAAAAAATATTATTTTAATCTTAATGAAATACATTTGATAAAAAAAAATATCAATTTAAAGTTTTAAGTAACTTTTGTATTTAGAATCTAGTCTATATATATCAGTTTTAAGAAATGCCTTAAATTTCCAATATCTTCCAAGAACATTGAAATTAACATAAATAAGATTTTGAATGAAACAAGGGATAGAAATATAGGGAAAAAGATACTTAGATCGGACAACACTGCATAAATGGGATGGATGTAAAAAAAAAAAAAATAAATAAAAAAAACACATTGCGGTATGATTGTCAAAACTTCAGTTACTCCCTCATTATAGTGTAAAATTAAGAATATATCTATTTTACAATTATGGAAGCAGTAGAGTATTATAACTAAATGAGTGTATATTTTAAATAGCAGAATATCAATATATTGCATAATGATGCAGCTTCTAGATTATAATATCATGTGTGTATGAAGGAATCAGCGACGAAGCAATTATTTTTACATGTATAGTTATTTTAGAAAAAAAAAAATTTAAAATTCAGAAAGTCGTTTTATCCACGTAAAAGATATTTTATGTATTTTTTCGTACTCTTATCAGTATCATCTCTATTTTTCTTCTTATTTTCATGATAATTGCTCCTTTTGTCATTATGATTGGTGATAATGATAACAATATTTATGGTAATTATGATGATAGTAAATGAAAATATCATCTGAACTTATCAATTTCACTCTCCACAAAAAAAGGGAAGAAAAAAAATCATATAAATTATTATTCAGTTACATAGTGTTCTGAAGAGCTCTCTCTCTCTCTCTCTCTCTCTCTCTCTCTCTCTCTCTCTCTCTCTCTCTCTCTCTCTCTCTCTCTCTCTCTCTCTCTCTCTCTTTACTATCATCCTAAGATATCCTATGTAGTTAACCATTTACTATGCTCTATTTTAGTCACCACCAACAATACCTAGTTAAAAAATTGGGATTACTGGCGTTGGTACTGAACGCTCAAAATCTCCTGCAAGTAAGGTCCGTGATTCTGGGGCCACTAGTATAAAATCAGTTCACGATGATGAACGTTTAATCATGACAGTAAAATCGGTTACATCACGTATTTGATAAACTTTTATTTCATCATATGAATGAGACACAACGTGATTGGTCCCAGTATTAGAGATAGACCACGTAAATATATATATATATATATATATATATATATATATATATATATATATATATATATATATATATATATATATATATATTTATATGTATAAATATATATAGATGCATGTAGATATATATATATATATATATATATATATATATATATATATATATATATATATATATATATATATATATACATTTATATTTATATATATATATATATATATATATATATATATATATATATATATATATATATATATATATATATATATATCTATATATATGTGTATATATATATATATATATATATATATATATATATATATATATATATATATATATATATATATATATATATATATATATATATATATATAAACATATTGGAGTAGGTGTGGCAGGATGTTGCAAAACAACCCCCACACCCTTGAATCACTCTAGCTGACAATTGTCCCACAACACAAACTTTCCCCTTACTTTATCAACCGGACTCTTGGACAGAAGGAAAATTGAAACAAAACATAACCTTAAAGCTATATTACCTTACAAACTAAAATAATCAACACCAAAAGCATCCATATTCAAAATACTTAAAACTGATCAAACTTAATATTAAATATGCAAAAACCAAAACACAAAAAAAAACCTAACAAACTTAAAATTAAATAAACCACAATCAATATGTATATATTATTTTATGGGACACTGACACTGTCCTCAACACAAGCCAAACTGTCTTTTATGGCAAACTACCAGTATCACCACTTGGTGGTCAACTATTCCACTGGGTGGCAATTTGCACATACTACTTCCCTGATTGGGGTCATTGTTCTCATCATCATCATATTCATAATCATCATCATCAGCAATCCTAATTCAAAGGCCAAGTCATCATCCGTTCAGAAATCCAAAAAACAGTCCAAAAAAAAAATCGTATACAGGCCGGGTCATCAACAGTTGAGCAATCAAATAGCGAAGTCTAAATGCAATCCTTTATTACAGGCCTGGTCATCAACAATAATCCGCTTTCAAAACTTGAGTCTCTCCAAAGGAGTTAGCCTCACCAAAGGAGGAATACTGCTTTTGAAATATATAAACACTTTCTCGCTGGTCGAAAAATGATATAAAATATAATCCAGCATTCACAAACGAACTGTCTCAAGCTGCAGTCAAATAAAAAAAAGCATTCGCTCCGAAACATTCACCACTGTCGTAACCTAACTAAAAAAATGTAAACAAACAATCTCATTTAAACCAACAGTCTTTCTCACCACAAACGATCGTTAACCTAACTATTTTCGTTCGCTAACACAATATATCTCTCTCTCTCTCTCTCTCTCTCTCTCTCTCTCTCTCTCTCTCTCTCTCTCTCTCTCTCTCTCTCTCTCTCTCTCTCTCTCTCTCTCAGGATTTGGCAAAAACAAAAAATAAAATAAAACAAAAAATAAATCCTCCACATTCCTCCCCCCTTACTTTGCCAAATCCTTCTCACACAACACTTACATTATTTTTTTCATAACCCAGTCGCAGTCGGGAACGGGACCTCTACTCCGAGTAACTGGGCCTCCATATACTCTCTCATTCACTTCTTCCTTATCACAATCATTCGCTACATTAACACTATTCCTATCTAAATCCCTATCATCTAATATATCATGTACAATCATATCTACCTCGTTCTCATCTGGCCCTATAATTACACTCATTTCTGTAAACAGTTCATCCATTTCATCAAAAACATTCTCAACTTTAGTAAAAGATTCATTCATACTACTAATCATTCTCCTATCTCTCACTCTCGCAATCGTCATCCTTTCTTTGACATCACCTAAGGAAAAGCCACACACACTATAGGTATCATTCATACTCAGCCATGATTCATCTGTATTAACACATTTATCTTCCATACACACTTGCACATTTACACCCTTGTCATACTTATTTCTATTCTCACTTTTACTTATAAAATTTCCCCTTCTTTCATCTTTACTTAAAGCTCTTGTATTCTTCCTTTTCTTATATTCTACTAACACCAACTGTTTACCTTCCAGCCCTAACTTCTCATGCATACTAGGTTCATACTTGCTCATTTCCAACCAATTATTCATCCCATTCTCACAAACATTAATCCTATTCCTTCCACACACACAGGAGGGCTCGCCCAGCTGAACCCTCTTACACTCTAGTTTCCCGAACATCCTGGCTGATTTACTCCCTTCTTCCTACATACCCTAGCTACATGCCCATCTACACCACATGCAGTACACTTACCCCGCGGCTCCTTGCACATTCTAGCATAATGACCATTCTTACCACAATTACCACAAATCACATTTATACGATTACTACGACATCCACTTGCTATGTGCCCTGTCATACCACACCGATAACATTTTACCCCTTTCTCTTTCTTGCACTCGCTAATTCTATGCCCTACCTCACCACATCCAAAACAAGCACCTAGAGCCCATCTGCATTCATTCTTCTTATGACCTACTTTCCCACACCTATAACACTTTTCATCACGGACACGGCTATCTGACATACCTCGATGTGCGCTCACACTCCTATCCCTATTGCGCCAATTACCCTGCCTAAATCCTTCATTTGTCCTTACAGGTATTCCCACATTACTTGCCCTAACACTCCTATCTACTACATTATCAGCTACCCTCATTGGTCCTCTCAAAATTGCATCCTTATAACTACCAAATTCTATTACATTTTCTTCCATTCCAGTTCTTACACTCACAGATTTACTTTCTTTCATGCACCTAACTAACTCATAATCCTCAACTATCTCTAGTATATCATCCCATGTCAATCTCTCTTGCGTCCACCTCATTTTCTCCTTGCGTTTCAAATTAATAAACTCACACACATTCTCAGGTACTGTTGCCAAAAACTTCCTCATTAACTCCTTATTCTCATTTATGCCTTCATCCCTATACTTCTTCCTAGCTAACGTTTCCAACCTACATACGTACATTGATATTGCTTCTCCTGCATTCATCCGTGCTTCATCAAAATCATTCTTACGCTTATACTTAACACTCCCTTTCATACGTTTTACCTGCTCAATTATTCTCTTTTTCACACTTTCATAATGAACGTCCCCTACACTCATTATCACTCCATACATCGTCAACAAATATCCAGTCAAATATTCTCCTAATTCCCTAGCCCAAACTCTTTTACTATCACCATACTTATCCTGAAAATACCTCTCATACTCCTTGAAAAAATCATATACATCCCTACTGCTATGCTCATTGAACCTTTCACACCGAGGTACCTCTCTCATAAACACAGTCTTACACACATCACGTTCATTCTCACTGCTATCATCACTGTCTACTCCCTTGTTACCTTCTTCCTCATTTGAATATAATGAATCCACTTCCACACTTAAATTCCTATCCTTAACCATTCCCTTCTTACCCTTTTTCTTACTTACCACTTTCACCCATTCACGATCATCCTTGCTATCATCCTGACACTTTTTCTTCTCTTTCTTTACATCACTTTTACCTTTCTTATTCTTCCTATTACATTTTTGTTCATCCTTACTATTCCTAATTCCCTTATCTTCAATCTCACTATCACTATTACTATTATTATCACTATCACTTCCTTTCCCATTATCACTAACCTTAGCCTTCTCATCCACTATCAACCCATTACCCGAAGCTGAAGACACTCCTCCGACTGCTCCTTCACCCATTATAGTTTTCATCATCCCCATGACTTGCCCCATCATATCTTCCAATCGGTTCTCCATTCGTTCCTCATTCTCTTTCATCCTCATCTCAAAACATTCTTCCACTTTCTCTACAGTATAATTGTCCCAGATGTGATCTTGGCACTTACATCGGTTGCACCAGGAGGCTGCTAAAAGTCCGAATTTCCTCTCATCAAGGAATTAGCTATAGAATGGGTTGTCGACTATCAAATCCGGAACAATCTAACATAAGAAATCACAGTAAAAGTTGCAAAACACACATAGATACCAGTCATTTTAATATAATAGGAAAAACCCGACATATAGACGAACTGACCACCCTTGAATCAATAATGATTAAGCTAACTGTACCTTCTCTTAACCACCAGTTGTCTTCCACCCAATTCTTTATTGCCTAATTACCTGTTGTTTTGTTTACACTCCCTTCCATAACAATTTTTCATGTCAGTTCTCCTTACGCTACCGCTGTGGGTAGGTG
>NC_090747.1:26613438-26623438 GCF_036898095.1 Palaemon carinicauda | reverse complement strand
AGTTTACTGGAAATTCATTTGATATGACTCCATTAATATAAAATTTGCAATTGCTATGCAAATGGACAGATTTAATCAAATTTACATATATAAGAGGAATTCCATAATAACGCACAAATCCCCCCAAAATTGGCCGGTGCACACTATCAAAGGCATTTTCATAGTCCACAAATGACATCAAAAGGGGATCAGTTGATCAGTGCAACTACTAACTTTTCTAAATCCTGCTTGTTCATCTCTCAGTTTTTCATCAATCTTTCTTCCCAGTTTCTTTAGATTAAGCATACTATATATTTTCATAACCACTGACCTAAGTGTGATGCCTCTGTAATTATTTCAATCAGTCTGGTCTCCCATTTTTTGCTATTTTCATCAACACTCTTAACTTGCATTCATCAGGTTCTGCCTCTTCATGTCACAACCTACAAAATGATCTTGTAAGAAGTCGTTTATATGTATATGTATATATATATATATATATATATATATATATATATATATATATATATATATATATATATATATATATATATATATATATATATACACTGTATATATATATATATATATATATATATATATATATATATATATATATATATATATATATATATATATATATATATATATATATATACACTGTATATATATATATATATATATATATATATATATATATATATATATATATATATATATATATATATATATATATATATATATATATATATTTATACGAGTGTTTATGTGTGTACGGATATGTATTTCTTCGAATACATAATCATATATGTGTACATCTATCTCTTAATAATTTATTCCACTGTATCTTTTTTTATCATGTAGTTTAACTGAAATCCTCCATTTCCTTTATTTTTTTTCTCCCACTATCTTGATATATAGTCGCAAGAGTTTCTGCTATCAAGAAAATCAATTAAAACATTCATAAAGCAATTGCTCCAAATATCACTGACTGCAAGATTTTCTCAAAACTTTCTAAAGGAATCGTATTTTTGCTTTCAATTTTTTTTCGAATATCCTACTTTGTTGCAAGACTATGGGCACCTCGCCAAATGACTTACTTATCATTCTCAGATAATTGAATTCTTCTCTAACTTGGAGCGTTTTTCCATGATGTCGAAAGAGATAAAACTGTTTCAGGAACAAGAAAAAAAGGTTTTGATCTCATTAAAACTACAATATGGATGGCCTAAAAACAAATCAATAAGATAAGAAAAAACAAAAGGCGTTTTTTGGAATTTTTTAGCAATTGATGCAAAAGGTGGTTTACGATGTCACATATTTCAGATTATAGAATCCACAATGTAAAATATGAATTTTGTTGAGTTTACTCTACTTTAGAACATCACATAAACATGATTCATGAGATATCTTGTATTCACTGTAACTTCTAAATTCCTCTAGTATACTTTTGTTAAAACGTCCTATTACAAAACTATAACAAATACTTTACTGAATATACCATGGAGCTACTAAAGGGACCTACATGTACACACTCTAGGCGAAATGGGTATTACCTTAACCACATTTGAATATCAAAGTTTGTACATTCAAGAAGCAGGGTATAGAGAAATGCTTGTGTGTTTATGTAAGATAAGACAATTCAACACAGAAAATATTAATTTCACGTGCTGACCCAGACAACAGCTCGTATAACTCCCGTTATTTGCAACTGATTCTTTTCCAATTGCATAAGAAGTTGCTTATTTAGATATTCTTCAACATTTTAGGTGAGAAACTTATTCAGAGGAAGTGCTTTATTTTTTTTTAATATATTTTGTTTCTAGTATTTTTTTTTCTTTTTGCCTGAGCATCAGCTGCTGACTCTTAATATTTGGGACAAAAACTTACACTCTATTAATTTTCTTATTGTTTATATAGACAGTACACTGTCGTGCCGTCGTTAAATTAGTGCTATGGGCGTGATGCATAAGATTTTCCATATTTCTGACCATCCTTTGCAGCCACATGTTCCCAGATTGTACAGTGTGCAGCATAACTGGTGATATCGTGTTTTTTTTTTTTTTTTTTTTTTTTTGGGGGGGGGGAGGGGTGGTTGGACAAGCGTTGTTCTTCAGTTACCACTTGGTATTAAATCTTACATTTAACTTTGAAAATATGTGTATGCATGAGGCAAAGTTAGTCACTTGTTAAGGATGATTTTAACATTTAAATATGTTAGATCGTTAAAAAATAAAACATTTCATGCTAAAATTATACTTGAAAACAAAAATTGAATATGTTACTGTTGCACAAATCCCTTGTTAACCTGACTCCGCGAGAGTCAATGACACTAGTCGGATCTCTCTGTCTGGATAAAGGATTCAAACTAGGAAAGAGGTTGTTCAAATGGAGAACAGTTTAAGCAGAGTGCTACTGTCTAATCATAACAATTTAGGTATTTGAGATATGATTTCAAAGTTATTACTTAGTTTTTGCGTAGGTCATTTTGTATATAAAACAAACGTTAGGTAGGATCGTGATTTCAAAACTAGCAATCAATTATTACAAGTAATAGTTTATACCATTTACATAGGAGATACTTATTTTAATATTATTATTAAATTATTTATTTTTTCCTTGTTTCCTTTCCTTACTGGGCTATTTTTCCTATTGGAGCCCCTGGGCTTATAGCATTCTGCTTTTCCAACTAGGGTTGTAGCTTAGCAATTAATAATAATAATGATAATAATAATAATAATAATAATAATATAATTCTAGTCTCCCATTTTTTTTTTTTGGGGGGGGGGTTCGCGGAAAGTTTAATAAATGAATAAATAAATGAATAAATAGATATATAAATAAGCGAGGTAGTGAGTTATCTTTGCTATTAGAAATAAAATTAATACTACTTCGCTATTATTTTATTTTACTTTACAAACGAAAGACGATAATAAGATCAATCATATTCAGCCATACGTGTTATGTGCAGATTGTACAGAAAAATAATAACAACGTATTTTAAATAATAATAATAATAATAATAATAATAATAATAATAATAATAATAATAATAATAATAATAATAATAATAATAATAATAATAATAGTTTTGATGATGATGATGATGATAAGATGATTTTGGAGTCTAGGCCTATGCTATTGGCTTTCTAACTTTTCGTCTTCTTCTGCAGTTGTGCAGCAGCAGGGTCTCTCATTTCCTAGGATGGCTTTTCAATTTTTCTCCTTCATTGTATCGTTTAGACATCTATACACAGTTGGTTATATCTATTTTTTATTTTTTTTTTTACAGAGAATTTGATTAAATAGTTACAGTTATCCGGTAGCTGTTGGGTAGCTCTATCCCTATTGGACACATGACTTGTTTTTGAGAGGGCCACTGTGATAATGATTGCCAGTTAATGTACGGTTTGACCCCGCCCACAAATTCATCTCCGATACGTTCTTTACGTAAAATACATAACTAAGGTGGCTAAAAAAGGCAGACCCGTTAATTATATTTTTTTTTATTTATCTTTATTTTTCATCATAATAAAGATTATTGGGTTATTTTTTCCATAATTATCTAGCTGATATTTTGATATGAAAATATACCTTAATACCTTTATAATCATACTTAATGAACTATATCTTTTATTGAGCAAAGTTTCAAAATGCTTCGTCCCGGGAACCGAGTCTTTTAGATATGTGAAGAATGTGAGAGTTGCCAGTTAGTAACTTTCTAAAGAGAATCATTGAATTCAGGTATCATTAGTTTTTCTGTATAATGTACAGTGCATGAACGATGGAATAAGTTGTCCTTTACATATAATGAACAAACCCGACAGTTACAAATGGATATTCATTATGAAATATATAATAATACTGAAAAAAAGACAAAATATAACTGTTTTCAAAATGCATTTTGAAAAGAGTAACAATTGCTTACTTTATATTATATATTGTTTGAATTCAACATTATTCTCGATATGATTATAAATCTGAATTTCGTCTATGGACAGCAACTATGGTTTTCTGAATTCTTTTACATGAAGAATACTCAGAAATATGTGATTTGGTGACCACTGCTGTTTACGTGTTTATGTCAGACCTCTGAGAAAAAAAAATAGTAGATTTTTAAAATTTTATTTTGCAAGAACTGTAATTCATAGTAGGCTTCTAGATAACATATATGAAGCCAATAACTGGTTTGAAGTAGCGCTTACGTAGAAATAAAAAGTTTTACTATTGAACGGTTATCCCCAAAAAATTAATATCAAATTAAAATACAACAAAAAGTCTATTGTGAATCCATTGATGAATACAACACGATATGAAATAACATTCCTGCAAATTATACTGAATAACAAAAAAATGATATAAACAGTAAATAAATTTTGAAGAAATGGCATCCTATTAGGTCTAGCGAGTTCCAAAATTAAACCACTTGGCCACGAAGAAAGATAAAAGTCAATGACAATTCTTCTGTACTTATACCTGTCTATACAAGCTTGCCGACCAGGGTTCGATTCCCGGCCGGAGCCAAGCTCTTGTCTTTGTGTGATTTCGCCTGGGGCTTTGATCCCGAGGTCGTTAAGATAATCCAGACATTAATGTATCAAAAATATATATGGCTTATTTGAATATGAAAAACACGTAAAATGTGCAAAAATTTATCATTAATTGAATGCCAAGTAACAAACTACCAATTAGCTACGATGGTGAAGATGGGTTGATTTCAATTCTAAGTACAAAATACCTGAATTCGACAGGTATAAGTACAGAAGAATTGTCATTGACTTTTATCTTTCTTCGTGGCCAAGTGGCTTAGTCACTGTCTATAAAAGCTTGCCGACCAGGGTTCGATTCCCGGCCGGAGCCAAGCTCTTGTCTTTGTGTGATTTCGCCTGGGGCTCTGATCCCGAGGTCGTTAAGAGAATCCAGACATTAATGTATCAAAAATATATATGGCTTATTTGAATATGAAAAACACGTAAAAATCTGCAAAATTTATCATTAATTGAATGCCAAGTAACAAACTACCAATTAGCTACGATGGTGAAGATGGGTTGATTTCAATTCTAAGTACAAAATACCTGAATTCGACAGGTATAAGTACAGAAGAATTGTCATTGACTTTTATCTTTCTTCGTGGCCAAGTGGCTTAGTCACTGTCTATACAAGCTTGCCGACCAGGGTTCGATTCCCGGCCGGAGCCAAGCTCTTGTCTTTGTGTGATTTCGCCTGGGGCTCTGATCCCGAGGTCGTTAAGAGAATCCAGACATTAATGTATCAAAAATATATATGGCTTATTTGAATATATATATATATATATATATATATATATATATATATATATATATATATATATATATATATATATATATATATATATATATATATATATATATATATATATATATATATATATATATTGGTTTGGTACTGTTATATACACACATTATGGTTCCAATCAATTGTCTCTTCAATGTGCTATATACCGTATATTTAGACTTTCAGGTTACTTCTGAATAAGTCTATGTAAGTTAACTTTTAAAAACAGATTATCAACAGTTCCATCACAGGAGTATAGATGGTTGGGTCGGATCTACTCGTTGTATCGTATCCACAAGCCCTTATTCAGTCTACAATTGAACTTATTATCGTCAATGGGATAGTTTTTTCAGACAATTTTCATATGTATGGGAGAGAGCACCGTTTAGCACTATACCTAACTCGCATGCATCCATTGATTTTATATGGAATTCAAAGGATTCAGCTGTACATATTTTTTTATTCATTGCGTCTGAACAGTGAGTTAATTTATTTAAGTCTGTAATGACCCTATATGTTTCCCTATCAGGGGAAATCAATACGTGTCCTGTCAAACTGGATATTACTGGACTTGAGTTATTTGTCATGAAAGTCGGAAATGGTGATATCTTGTATGATTGCCAGGCATCGGAAGAATCAAAGGGAATTGTAATCATAATCTTTTAATTTTCAACGCTTACTGTAATTAGGCTGTAATAAAATTCTAACCTATGTGCGTCTAACAAAGGAATATAACCTATTTTCTCCCGTCCATTCTCCAGAATTAACGTCAAGTCTTTTATCGGCAACAAATTAGAAATGTGTTTCTTTATCTGTTCATACACATACAATTCTGTACTTTGAGGCGTTAACTTTTTATCAAAACACCGCACTAAAGCTTTTGGCAACATAAGTGTCATGCAGGTTAAGTACATTAATCATAAGAAATCTTTCACGGAGATGCTATCTCTAGTAACCTAAGTGGAGTTACCTAAAATATCTTGATACTCGTTTAGCCTAAAAGCAATGAGAACTGCTCTCTCTATAGCATTAAGCCGAGTCAAAGTGGCTTGATTAAATGTATTTCTTGATGTTAAAACTACATCTAAGGCTTCCTCACCGCCATAGATCGCACGTAGCCTAACTTTGAAATCGTCCTATGTAACTGCCTTTTGAAAAGAAACTCCCCTCAGGTACGCACTTGCATCTCCTTTAGAAAAGTTTATAAAACTTTTAGCTTCTTGTAATTGTACAAATGGGTCTATGATTTGTTTAGCATTTAAGTGAGCGTCGACGGAAGAAATCCAAGACTCCACATTCTGAGGTAAGAACCCATTGACCCGACCTTGAAAAGGAAGGGTAGCTGAACGTGCATTTACTAGTGTTACAATGGGAGCGGGGTTACTAGGTCCTGGGGTGGGGTTACTCGGATTCACAGGAGGCGTCATGTTTACTTTACTTTTTTTTCTATCTCTACGACTCCTTGCAATCCTATTAAAATCTTTATATGAATACAGACGTCCACTGCGTAAACGCATAAGCACTATACAATAAAGATATGGTGCAGATTATAGCATAATCCCCAAAACAATGATACTAATATAAAGATATTTCCCGAGAACTTCTGAAAGAAAACGGAATTAGCACAGAGAAAAAAAAATTTTAGACGAGAATTCGAAGTTGAATACAGTTTCCTTTAACGAAAGAAAAATTGAAGATTTGCAAACAACTCACCCCAGCAATAATGGACGATCTACTCGTGATAACAACACTTCACTGCCTAAAACTGAAATGAATAAAGAAATGTATTTACCTTGAGTTTATATGGGCGAAGGGCGATGTCGTCCTTTCCTCTCTCTCTCTCTGGTTTGCGAGAGTTTAGCTGTTTGGGTGAATGTTTTCGGTCTGACATCCCACCGTAATGTTGAATGTGTTGCTTCCTGGATATAATTCTTGAATGTTTTATAAACGTTAATAAAGATGAATACAATTCTTTCATTTTCGTAAGATGTTGATTGAAGATCCAATTCCTCAGTTTGTATAATATTTATAGTTGATATTCGATGCGTTAATTTCTTCGGTGGACGTAGATACTTCGTCAAAATTGTAGATTCATTACTGTTGTAACTGCTAAGTATTACAGTTCAAATTGCTGGTTCTTAAAGTTGATTCTCTGGTTATTAAAGTTGATTAGCTGGTTCTTAAAGTTGATTAGCTGGTTCTTAAAGTTTAATCGCTGCCACCAATTGTTGGTGTGGTACTGTTATAAACACACATTATGGTTCCAATCAAATATCTCTTCAATGTGCTATGTATATTTAGACTTGCAGGTTACTTCTTCTGAATAAGTCTATGTAAGTTAACTTTTAAAAACAGTTTATATGCAGCTCCATCACACGAGTATAGATGGTTTGGTCGGGTGACCATTCCGTATGAGATGTTGACAAGAACTAACAAAAATATCCTGTTTGATGATAACGTATACTTAGTTTTCTCAGCATTTATGTAAATATGTAAACACAACATTAATACAGGAAGCCATCTGGATCCAGTGAGACGCTCAACTGTTTCTCACGGGATACTTTGTATTGTGTTTACTCTTCATGCAAAAATGTTACATTGCAAAGGTTTGGCTTTTGCATCCTGTTTATGACTGACTTGGCGTTTCTCACACTCCTCCTACAACTATTACACACACACACATAAATATATATATATATATATATATATATATATATATATATATATATATATATATATATATATATATATATATATATATATATATGTATATATATATACATATATATATATATATATATATATATATATATATATATATATATATATATATATATATATATATATATATATATATATATATATATACATGCATATATATATATATATATATATATATATATATATATATATATATATATATATATATATATATATATATATATATACTCATATATATATATATATATATATATATATATATATATATATATATATATATATATATATATATACATGCATATATATATATATATATATATATATATATATATATATATATATATATATATATAAATATATATAAATATATATATATATATATATATATATATATATATATATATATATATATATATATATATATATATATATATATATATGTATATATATATATATATATATATATATATATATATAAATATATATATATATATATATATATATATATATATATATATATATATATATATATATATGTATGTATATATATATAAATATATATATATATATATATATATATATATATATATATATATATATATATATATATATATATATATATATATATGTGTGTGTGTGTGTGTTTGTGTGTGTGTTTGTGTGTGCGTGTATGCATGCGAGCGTGTGTGTATTTGCATGCAACCGTGTTTAGAGTTATAGATTGACCTGTAAAATATTTCATGTTTAATGCAAACTTCATGGTACTCAAGCATTACAAGTACCTTACATATATCTGAAATAAATTACTATAAAGATGGACCAAGAACCTTGATCTGCTTGAGGAAATTTCCGAAACGTTATTTGAAGCAGACTCTCAGCAAAGCTATTATCCAAGAATTACGAAGGGGAATGGAATGTGGAAGTCATGAAAGGGTTTAAACTGCGTTCAGTTTGCAACTGGGTGCAAAATATCTCAATTCTAAGGAAAAAAGATTCCGTGCTGGAAATGGAGTTCCTGCATTTACCCGTAAGAAATTCTTACAGCTTTCATTGCATAGAGACCCAAATTGCTGAGCATTTTGTTACATGTTGGGAAAGAAATATTCTTTCGGATGAATGTTTTTTTTTTTTTTCTTTTTTAATATTAGCTTTAGAATCCAATATGTTTTTTTTTTTCACTCTGGCATATGTAGATTGTAGTCTTGATTATATTTCCAGAGACATTAATTGCTTAGGTGCAGTGTAATGTATGACCGATAAACTTGTTAGGGCTTAAGATACAATCCCTTTATATTAACAATCTACAGTACATTTTGTTCTACATTAGGTGGTTGAAGCGTTTATATATAGCTTGAAAATCTCTTAACATAGAACTGTGTCAAGTTTGTACATTCCATGTCCGCTATTCAAGTTGTTATCAAAGGTTTCTTTTATGAAACTGGACTCTATGATGCTTCTTTACATTAAGTTATTTGAATTAAAGAATTTCTTTGACCATGAGCAATTCATTGTTAGATTTTTATCTGTAGCATTAGCAAATAGTACATCTTGAGCATATTTGACAATTTTGTGTTGTTTAATTCTCTTTTCAGGGGCTTTACCAGTTTGACCAATATAGAATTCTACATTAATTGCATGGATTACGATATAAAACATCCCCTGGTAATGTCAGGAGAATTCTTTATTAGGCCTGTTGTTATTGCATTGCTACTCTTAGACGATACATTAACATTGAAATTTTTATTAGCAGTTGGGGAAATTCTTTAAAAACATTACTATAAGGCATTACAAGTGGAGTTTGTTTATTATCGTTCTCCCTGTTATCATTACGGAATTTTTTCTTATTAATTTTTTCCTTTTTTTTTTTTGGGGTTTTTGGTTCATCATCTAATATAACTTCAGGGTAATTTAATTTCTTAACTATTTATTTCATCATCAAGAAATTCAGGGATGCACACTCGTATATCTCTTAAAAAAATATAAGTAA
>NC_090747.1:26593438-26595938 GCF_036898095.1 Palaemon carinicauda | reverse complement strand
CTCCTGTTTGGTCTTCAGCTGCTGATTCTCATCTTAATTTGTTGGACAGAAACTTACGGTCTATTAAATTTCTTATTCCTGATCTAGATATTAATCTCTGGCACCGTCGTTCAATTAGTTCATTATGCATGTTGCATAAGATTTTTCATAACTCTGACCATCCTTTACATTCAGATCTCCCTGGACAATTCTATCCTGTTCGTAATACTAGGCAGGCAGTTAATTCTAATAGCCAGGCCTTCTCCATCACGAGACTCAATACTACGCAGTACTCTAGAAGTTTTATTCCAGCTGTTACCAAGTTGTGGAATGATCTTCCTAATTGGGTGGTTGAATCAGTAGAACTTCAAAAGTTCAAAGTTGGAGCAAATGGTTTTTTGTTGACCAGGCGGACATGAGTCTTTTTATAGTTTATTTATGACATATTTGTTTTTGATGCTGTTAATAGTTTATATATGACATGTCTGTTTTGACGTTGTTACTGTTTTTAGAATGATTTATTGTTAATTTGTTCTCTTCATTTATTTATTTCCTTATTTCCTTTCCTCACTGGGCTATTTTTCCCTGTTGGAGCCCCTGGGCTTATAGCATCTTGCTTTTCCAACTAGAGTTGTAGCTTGGATAGTAATAATAATAATAATAATAATAATAATATATATATATATATATATATATATATATATATATATATATATATATATATATATATATATATATATATATATATATATATATATGTGTATATTATATATATATATATATATATATATATATATATATATATATATATATATATATATATATATATATATATATATATATATATATATATATATATGAATATATGTATATATGTATGCATATATATATATATATATATATATATATATATATATATATATATATATATATATATATATATATATATATATATATATATATATATATATATATATATATATATGTATGCATATATATATACTGTACTTCATACATACATATACCAAGGCACTTCCCCCAATTTTGGGGGGTAGCCGACATCAACAAATGAATAACCAAAAAGGGGACCTATACTCTCTATGTTCCTCCCAGCCTAACAAGTGACTCAACCGACTTCGGCTGGTACTGCTAGGGTGCCACAGCCCACCCTCCCCCATTATCCACTACAGAAGAAGCTTCATAATGCTGAATCCCCTACTGTTTTGTAAACCATTCCGAGTTTTTAATAGCCCTCTTGACATAATTGGGCATATATTTCGACCCCTTGCAATTCTATCAAAATATCTATACTAATACAGACGTCCACTGCGTAAACGCATAAGCACTTAATGATAAAGATTATAATAAAATTCCCCAAAACAATGCTACTAATCCCAAGACATTTCCCGAGAATTTCTGAAAGAAAAAGGAATTAGAAAAAAGAGAGAAAAAATTCTAGATGAGAATTCGGAGTTGAACACAGTTTCCTATGAAAGGAAAATAAAAGATCAGCAAACCACTCACCCCAGTAATAATCGACTAACGACTCGTGATAACTACTCTTCACTGCCCAAACTGAAATGAATTTGAAAATTGTACTTAGCTTTTATATGTTTTTGTGTCATGGCGTCACATCCTCTCTCTCTCTTGATGTTCGTTAGCAATGTTTCGTCCGAGTTTCCGTTGAATGTAGTGCTTCCTGGATATGTTTTGTAAGCGTTGAACGTCAGTCCTTGGGTTTCCTAGGATGTTGATTGAAGATCCAGTTCATCAGTTTGTATGTATAACATTCATCAAATGTTTTTAGACTTCGATGGACTATGTTACTTAGTCAAAATTGTAGATTCATTAACGTTGATTTCTTGAAGATCTTTGTCTGGTTTTTACAGCTTCATTTTTTTATTTCTTGACGATCTTCCTCTAATTCTTAGAGTATTATTATTAATTTCTTGAAGATCTTTCTCTGATTCTTAGAGTTTAAGTGCTGCCACCATTTATTAGTGTGCAACTGTTATTAACACACATTGAGTATGTGTTGTTTGGGATGTTGAGTCTTGAAATAAAGTTCATCATTGTAACTTTAAAATGGTTTATTCTCTAAAAACAAGTGTTAAACATCTCCATCACAGGAGTGTAGCTGGTTTGGTCGGATGACCAATTCAGGTGAATTATAGATATGAACTGCCTAAATTATCGATATCACAGATATCGTATGTTTAGTTGTCTCAGCATTTAAACACAATATGTAAACTTTACATTCATCTCTCGGAAGACACCTGCATCCGGTGACGACGCAATCTTTCACACGGTATGCATTTGTGTTGATGCTTCAGAAAAATGTTACATTGCCGAGGGATGCAAAATACATCCTGTTATGATTTTATCTGACTACAGCAAATCTCACGCTAGCATCTTCATCCACAATGACATATTACGTCATGTGTTTTAAACATGTAATAATTAACTATTTCATTTATTACACATACAGGAAGAAACATTTTATCAATATGAGGGGAGAGCG
>NC_090747.1:26567344-26579844 GCF_036898095.1 Palaemon carinicauda | reverse complement strand
ATTAACCATGGGCTTGAGGCCTTCCCACAAAGTCTCATATCTTCCATTTAAGCAAATGTTTGTTTAGCGTTTGCCAAACAATAAAGTGCCAGAGGCCTGAATCTAGCAAAATATTGGTGCTCCATGACCAAAAAATACGAACAAATTAAAGCTTGAGCTAGCAATCTAGACACAAGGTAAACTATTATTGGTGAGCGAGCGATAAGACAAAGTGTATGAGTGTGTATGAAACACGTGCGGTCTAGAGTAAATGATAAGGTTAATAAATTAATTTTAGTGCAATTATATAAATTTTAAAGAAACAATGAGCAGAACCTTTTTATGATTGAATGTTTCAACTCACTTATTAATCGAGTGTCAAATGTTTTTTTTTTTTTTCATTCGGTTGCACTAAGAGCAAACTTTTGCAGATTACAAAGACAGTGAGTTTGTTGAAAACCCTGTGACTTGAGCAGGGCTTCGACTCTCTACTTGAATAATTGGAGTCATGGATGGATGCATAAAATCACTACAACCCTAATCAAGGAGTAAAAGCAAGCTCTACTTAACTTAAAAGAGGCAAAATCATATTCAGATATTTCATTTTTCGTGTAAAAATTACGTCTTTTGAATCTCTGAGCAGGGCTTTGTAATTGCCAGAAAAACTTAGCCTCCTATATCCATACCCCAAAAGACGAAAAAGTTATAGCTTTATCTTATATCAATAATTGTACTTTTTCAATTCGAGTCTTCTTTCCATTCTACCTTTAGGAAACTGCAAGCTTCTTAGGTATTTGAAATTGAGAATAATATTAATAACTTGTCATGAAAGACTCTCATACTACTCCAGGCATCTTTTTTTATTACAGTAATAATTCTAAACACACTCTCTCTCTCTCTCTCTCTCTCTCTCTCTCTCTCTCTCTCTCTCTCCACTAATTTGTTTTACTATAATTTTACTATTTAATTTTTTTTTTCAATGTAGTCAAAACCTGAATATCTGAACCCTGATTAATAAAAAAAAAGAAAAATAGCTAAACCGCAATTGGTGGTAGACCAAATATGTTAAAGAAGATAATACTGAGTAGCATCGTCTTTTTTTTCATTAGTATAACACAAATATATTCAATGTTTATCATTTATGACATCAAAGCATATACAATACGTTACGTTGTTTACAGAAGAAAATAAAATAGATAAAAAAAATGCAATGATATTTATTGATATATTCATCATGTTATGATTATCTTGTAAGAATTTATTCCCAGAAAATCCTAATTTGTTGGTAAGTATATCTCTTGATCATATTAAGAAATACATTTAATTTGATCTAGGAAAAAAATGACCAGGCAACGCTCTTCTAACCTTTCCAAGTGAAAGTGTATGCTCTCAAAATCTCCAAGAAAACATTTTGAAATCTAAATGAAAACACCATTTGGAAACAAGTTTCAAGAAAAAAAAAATATATGAATAATGGTTATTGAGGACATTATCTGCTAAATATGTTATAGAATGAAAAATACTATTACTGGAGAATCTAACTAAAGCGATAATAATCTAAAATGCATTTATTTACAAATGTCTAAAACAGAAATAATACTGAAAACAGGAGACCGATGATTTTCTAAATACAATTGACTATCTAATCTTTATTTTGATAATAACTTATTGATCCCTGGAAGTAAGATACAATGTGTTGTCAGGACAAGCCAGTAATTGAGTGATTATGTCAATGAAACCTCTAAGATATGGTTTAATTTACTCTGATTTTCTCAAGCTGCTTTCATTATTAACAATTATCCTATTCACTCTTAGGTGTGTTTTCAAATCACATACAGTATTCATGATTTAAAACTATTGAAATTTATATTGCTGTAAATACGCCTTTACTGCAAGAATAGTTCCTGATTTTAACCCCGCCCACTATCTCTGCTTCATCTCCCTATAAAATATGTTTGGTTACTCACCGCGGAGTAACTGTGTGGCATTAAACCCGAGGTCTCCAACTGGGAAAACAGCTAAAAGAGAACAGGGATTATTTTTTCTTGGAAAAGCAGGATGCTGTAAGGCCAAGTACTCCAACATTAAAATACCATCAATATTTGAGATGAATTATTGATATATATATATATATATATATATATATATATATATATCGCCCTACATCAAGAAGGTGTTGTGGAGTATATATTTGATTGTAGTAAATGTTATTGGAACATGGTTGCAAGACTCCATGAAAGCATCTTCTTTAGATTGAATATGTCACACTAAAATTTGAATTATGTAACACCCCACAAAACATAATTTACAAAAGAAAAACTAAAATCCTTATTTCTTCGCCAGAAAAAAAAAAAGAAAAATCTTAATTGGAAAACTACCCACTAGGAATTATTATTACTTTAGAATCACCTCCGTGGCTTTTCCAGATAGATGACATTTCGACTTATACTTAATAGATTAAAACTTTCGTTTAGTGTTTTACCTAAATGAATTTTTAATGGTGATATATTATACATTCATTATTCCTGTCAGTAGAATAACGTCAAAAATTACTGGTCGTCAAGAGCGACGTGATTTAGCATTCTGGCTGAATGAAAAGCTGCGCAATTACAATTCATCATGCATGAGTGAGAGAAACGCTTGTTTATTAAAAGTCATTTTTGAGTATTTGACCTGATAGTTTCTTTATAACAAATTATTCTACTAATTAATTATAGAATTTTTAAGACTCTTCAGAGTTTAGAAAAAAAAAAATAATTGTTTACAGATTTAACGTCAGTAATAATTATAAATCCTTGACGAAAATCAACTTTTATTGCAATTCTCTTTTCTCTTCCAAAGAATAAGCTGTGATTATTAACACCAATTGACTTTATGAATCGATTACATATAATTAAATTGCACCAAGCACCCGCATACTCACAGAAGTATTGCATTCTGATTGATATAAATGAGTCAAATTGGCACCTTCGGATTTCTTACCAGTATGGAAACCTGAAGGTAACATTAATAATCCAAGATAATACGCAGCTTTGATCTTTAAGGATAAGCATACTTCGGTCAGTTTATGAATACTGCGATGTAAAATGACAAATGAGTACAGCACTAATTCAAGATGAAATACATTTAAAATTTATATTGCAAATTTCGGCACAGACCATAAGCTCAGAAGGAAGTTTTCCCTTCAGGTTATATAACAAAGTGCAAATGTAGACATTAGTTCTCATTTAAGAATGCTAATTATACCTTGAAGATGTGCGTTATATTGATAATTAAAAAAAAGAAGAAAAGGCATATAACAATAATTATTCACAAGGTGACTACTACTACTAATAATAATAATAATGATAATACTAACACTACTACTACTACATAAAAAAACTGAATATCAATTTAAAATGCAATAAAAAGGGTATTGTGAATTTTACCTTTAGGTATCCAGAATTCTAACTCCTGGCGCAAATATCTTTAAAATTTCTCAAAAGGTTATCGCATAATATCAGCGGACACATTCTTGACACACCTCCATAGCAATCTGCACCCCAAACAGCATTTTTGCTTATAGGAGGATGTGGCAAAAGGGAGCCGTCCAAAGGCTCTCCCCGCTCTCGTAATACTATTGGGAATACAACAACGCCATTTCCAGGACGGCGGACATTCCTTTTTTTGTAGCAATCTCGCTCGGTGATATTTCCTGTGATCTAACTTTTCGATCGTTTTACAGGATCACTATTATACTTTCTCCTTCTTCTTCCGTCTCTGGAAAGTTGAATACTTGGTCTTTACAATGAGTATATTCTAGCTCCTGTTTCACAATGAAATTAGAGTATTTTATTGTGTTTAAGAGCTAGGCCAGTTACTGGAGGCACCATGGCGCCGTCGTTTGTTAGGCATGTGTTATTTAGATAGCAGAAAAACTTCCAGTTTTTAATAGCTTTTTTTAATTATTTTATTTTTTTAGCTATTTAGGCAATTACTCTTGTAAAGTTTCGATAATGTGCATAATTTTTGTTTCCCCCTTTTATCTGTCGAGTTTCGGTGATTTAGGTAGACGGAATCTCGTATAGCCTAAGTAACCCTACCTAGATGTTTTACTATACGTTCAGACTTTCCCCGGTTACCCTGTTGTATTGTTTTCATTCAGTGGAGACTGATACCTCCTAGAATGTTATGAAACATTACACGTCTCATCGGAGATTTAAGGGTAATCTCTTTCCCTCTGAGTGTAGCCTCAGGCTACAACCCTAATAGCCGTGCCTTGAATTTTATTGAGACATGGCTAACTTAGGGTTTGTCCTGCCTCTTCCCTTAACCGTTGATTGTGGTATACCATCAGGTTTTGGGATTTAGTCAGAATCTCAGAGTATTTAGTCTTATGTCGGCGACCTGCCGGCAGGGCGAAAGGGTTGTAGGATACCATCATTCCCCTGCCGGCTAGGTGGCCGACAATGGAGGTTAGCCCTCATTAGCCACACTTGAGGTTATGGTAGGATACCATCTTCTCCTTGCGACTAAAAGACTAGTCCTATGCCACAGTACTCTGGGCTGAAGAGTAATTTTCTTTAGCCTAGGATACGTGGCACTGGAACTCTGTTTATTCTTTGTTGAGAGGAGGCGGTAGTGCCGCCATCCCCTTGACTGTATCGGCAATCTCTGGGTTGGAGAACTGAGTCTCTTCTGTTCCCTGAGATTCTGCCGATACCGAAACAGAGTTTCTTTTACAGGTGGTAGGACTTACAATGTTTGCCAGTTCCTTTCACACTCTTTACAGGACCTTGATCCCTACCTCTCTCCTCTTTTGATGGCTGAGCCATTGTCTTTCTTTAGGCCGTCATCTTGCAACCTTCCTTTGCTGGTAGGTTGCTGGAGCCAGCCAGACTCCCTCTCGAGCCATGTCTTTGGCTGACGGCAGAGCATACTGCCGGCAACCACATCATCTGTTGGCAATTGCCGGCCTAGCCGGCAACTGCCGGCGACCATGATGGCCGTGAGAGGGAAGTCCCTTCTGTTCCCAAGGTTCTTCAGTCCTCCTTTGGACTGCTGCTACAGGTCCTGTTGCCGGGCTACTGCCACCTGGCCGGCACAGTTTGTGCTGACTCAGTTAGCAGCACGCCGACTGTACTGGTACTGCTGGACTTGCCGGCCGGCAGTGTATCAGCAGTACCTTGTCAGCAATAGTACTGTAGCTGCATGGAAGCCTGAATGGTACATTCTCCCCTTCTATTAGAACCGTCTTTCTTGAAAAAGGCTGTCAAATTAGACTTTCACATCCTTAATTACTGTATACATTCACAGTAAGGAGTAGCCTTTTTTCCATGCTATCTCTCTCTCTCTCTCTCTCTAGCTAGCCTGCCGGGTATGCCGGCAAGACCTAGCTATGCCGGCTACATGCCGGCTGAACTACTGAATATTTTATACAGGTAGCCAGTCTATCTGCATTATAGAATATACTGCAGATAGAAAACCACTATAAAGTTTACACTAGTAGTTATTTCCAATATATTTTGGATGTGCAACACAGGCATTTGCTGAGCCCAATCCTATATTGAATGAATATGATTTTTTCAATATCCTGATTAGAAATCAGTATTATGATTACCCTATAATATCAAACACTTCAAGGCAGGAGTGATACACTCCTAACCCTCAAAGGGTGGAGCCTTTTTCCTTGAGTCTCCCTGATCAGGAAACTCTATATTTTAATATAGTAGGAAGACTATAGCAAATGGGCTGAGTGAGATATACAAATATATGTCTTTATTTCCTTAGTCCAGCTGGCTTCATGCTAGATGGACCATACTGTCATATGCTACTATGAAGGCAGCATAATGACTAGACTACAATACATGATGTACAGTAGCCAGTAAATTACAATATAGACTTACTCTAATTTGAAAACTACAGTACCATAATACAGTATTATTTTCTGACATACCTTGGGTACCCTTGTACGAGCATTCTGCTGGTACCGTTCATATATTGAATGAATAGTTTTCTTCAATATCCTGATCGAGAATCAGTCATCCTGACCCCACAGTATTAACATTATTTTGGGACAGTGATTTGATACTTCTCTACCCCTAGGGGTAAGAGTCCTTCTACTTGGAGTTACTCTATAGAGAAATTTCCATGTAGTTAATACTGAGGGGGGGGGGGGGGGGCCCAACAGCATTTGCTCACATGGGTACACAAGTATGTATCTCCTACTATCCCTTTATAGTTTATTATCCTAAGCTACTCTATTGTAAAGGACATTTGCATGTTGATTGTCAAGGAGATGAACCATTGTATACTCATTTGGTTTTCCTTTCTTTACAGGAGGAACACCTGATACCTTGTTCTGCAGTCCTCTGCAAGGCTAAGAGTAAGTATTTCTACGGTCATAATACTTGCAAGTTTGATGCCCCCTGCAATATTATTTCCGGATCCCTACATTATTGGAACCCACAGGTTTGCAATATATGTCAGACATTAATGTCCCAAGGTTTTGAAAATCCCAAGTCTACAGAGACTAGGGATACAGCTCAATATAAATTACGCAACTGGGTGAGAGGCTTTCAAAACATCTCTCCGGGACCTTTCCTCCTAATGACAGGATGCGTAAGCTACTATTTCCGGAAGCAAGTGAGGAAACAGTAGTGCCTCAGGAGCTAACTACATCCCCTGACGGCCAGAAAACCTTTGGGATTAAGGGCAAGAAATGCCCCAAGGTAGAAGAGGAAAATGCTGCGTCGGAATTTCCTCCGCCTGTGCCGGCTTTAGAGCCATCGATGTCTACATCTTTGTCTTCTACCCCTAATTTGGATAATGTGGTACAATTATGTATCCAACTTAAGAATCACATAGAGAGCTTTCGTAAACAAAACGAAAAGCAGGAAGTAAAACGCAAGATAGATCCTCGTAAAGATTCTCTTGTCGCTTCCCATGGGTCAGTCAAACGACCCATGAATCAAGACGTACCAACATGCTCCATAACCAATCCCTGGAGGTTCGCTGAGCAGAGGCCGATTTCAAATGGTAATCTCTGCATCTCAGAGAAAATAGGTGCTGTTCCTTTGGACAAAATTCAATTTTGGCCAAGCTTTGATGCTTTCCCTAATTGTTGGGTTCGACTGAGGTACGAACCATAGTCAAGAAAAGGAACGGAACCAAAGAAGGTCTTGATTCTCGATCATGATAAGGCACAGACTATCCTTTCAGGTAGTCTAAGAAAGGCGGGTTATTTAGAGTCGAGGGTATTCTCACTGAATAACGGACACCTTTCCTTTCTTGCTCCTTCTTCACTCTCATTCCCCTGTATGGGGAAGGCATTTAATTCTGTTGCCAAAGCGGTAGAGGTGGGTAAGCCATGTCCCACACTCGATGAGTGCAAGCCTTTGTCACCACCTTTTCCGGACAGGAAAAGGATTTGAAGGAAGTCCACTTGACATTTTCAGTAGGAAAATTAGATAAGGACGTCGCAAGTCGACAATTCAAGGTATGTCTCCCTAAATTGTCTGAGTTGCTCTTGTGTAATGAACAGGAGTCAAAGGACAGACTTGCGACATCCCTTTTTCTACAAAACTACATAGAGTTGTGTTCAACCTACGAGAGTACCCCAGACATGCTCATGATCATAGCCAAAATGCATATGGCTATCTTGGTGAAGGACCTTTACGCCTTTATGAAGGCTAGGAGAGCATGTAGAGATGTTGTGTTCGCTGATGCAACAGTAAAACACGAAACAAGGAAGTTAATATCTTCCAACATCTGGGGTAAAGACCTCTTCCCACACGAGGTCACTAAGGAAGTAATTAAGAACGCCACCATGGAGAACATAGGTCTTCTCCAAAAATGGGGCATTCCTTCAAAGAGGAAATCTTCTGTGGTTGTGGGTCCCCAACCTGAAAAGAAGATTGGAAATGCTGGAAATATCTGGGCTGCTCAACAACATCCCACTATTCCAGTCACCACGATTCTACAGGCAGATGGTCAAAAGTCTAAACCTACTGACTACTCGAAGCATAAAGACGCTTTGGCTAGGAGGAACTTCCCCTCAGGATCGCAGGACCTTCGATCCTTCGGTCCAAAGCCTATTCAAGATTTGCCATTGATGGGAAACAGAAATGTCCCCACCATCATTTCCTTACCTTCTCTTACAGTTCAAAACCCTCCTGGAGAAGTATACCTGAGAGCTATAGAGCATAGAGATAGTAAGAAAACTTTAGCTAATCGAGTTCCAGGGAAGGCTGCTTCGTGTTCACGAGAAGGACTCAAGATATCAATGAGCCATTCTGAACTTATCGCCACTCAACAAGTTCATAAAAAACAGCAAGTTCTGATGGTTGATCCTTTTGAACATATGGACCTTGTTCCAATTAAGGGTGTTTGTAGTCAAGTCAGACCTAAAAGGTGTCCTTCGGAACCTTCCAGTCAACCTCCCCCCTTCCTCCTATCTAGAATTCATGTTACAGAGAGTAATATTCATCCTAAGGAAGATACGTGACGGACTCACAGTTCTAAGTAACTTCAAAGGATTGACGAACTTAGTCACGTCAAATTCAAGCCTAGAAATAGTTCAGGTATTAATATACCTGATCAAGAGGCATGAGTGGGCAGCACCTGAAGTGTATGGCCAATGTACATTCAAAGAGATGACCCGGTTCCTTGGACATCACGGATACAAGATAGGCTTCTAGAAGTCTCGACTTTCTCCAGCTCAGGGGTTTCGATGTTTAAAAAACCATCGAAGCCCTCAGTCACATCAACTTTCCTCTACTTTGGAAATATAAAAGTAGCTCGTGAGGTCTGTCAAGAGACTCAGGTATTCAGTCAGAATACCAAAACGCCAACAGGAAAAAGCGCTAAACTTTCCCCAGTTCGCTATAGTGACAGACCTGGTGCTAAGGACACACCGGAAAGAGGCTTTAAGACCTTGGAGAAAACGAGCATCAAACGCTTGAAGAGATAAAAAAAGACTGAGAACGGTCCCTCTTTAATCGCTTCTCTAACAGAAATTAGAGCACGAAAGTCCAGAGATTCTGCTGGTCCTTTCATGTGTGGGGAAGCCCCCTTCATACAGATCAGGCTCATTACAACTGATCTGGGACACCGAAGCGATAATAAGACATTACATTTGAATGTCTCATTCAGTCTTGGTGAAGTTACCCATCCCTTTCTTAAAGGGATGGCACCTACCAGCAGTTCATTTACAACTGATCCACGATGTGACGGTGGATACTCTATTTCGATACAAACCGATAGAGTTGGAATGGTCCATGGGCGCGGACATATTCCCTCCCAGATGGGAACAAGTCCCAGAACTACAATTCGACCTCTTCATCACGAGCGTCTTCAAGAAACTACCTCGCTATATAGCCCCATACGAGGATCCTATAGTGGGGCTGATAGAGTAGAAGAGGCTGGTCCTAGCTATGACCCTAGGTATATTTCCGAAGATTCAGAAATTAACTGCCTTCGTTTTATCACAGAGAACCCATACCCTTCATTTCATGATTTTCTCGCTCTAGCGGTTAGAAAAAGGTTTGGGATCTCAGAAGGCAGTATAGAATTCTTAGAAGATTACAAGGCCAAGTCAACTAGAAGACAATATGAGTCTTCCTGGAAAAAGTGGGTTGCGTTTGTCGAAGCAAAAGGACCGAAATAAATTTCAATGAACTTCTGTCTGTCCTTGGTCCACCTTCATAGCCAAGGTCTGGCGGCCAATACGATAAATACGTGCAAGTCAGCCTTGACTAGGCCTCTCCTATATGCCTTTCAAGTGGATCTGGCGAATTAATTCTTTAATAAGATTCCGAAGGCATGTGCTAGGCTTAAGCCCGCTGTACCACCAAAGCAAATCTCTTTGGTCTTTGGACAAGGTCTTACATTATGCCTCATTTGTGAACAGTGAAGATTGTTCTCTTAAGGATCTAACCCAAAAGGTTATTTTTCTGTTCGCTATCGCCACCAGGGCTAGAGTTAGTGAAATAGTGGCCCTATCCAGAGATGAGGGTCACATTCAGTTCACGGAAGTAGGAAAACTGAATTTATTTCCTGATCCATCCTTTCTCGCTAAAAATGAGCTACCCACTAAGAGGTGGGGTCCCTGGAGAATCTGCCCTCTGAAGGAAGATGTCTCTCTATGTTCTGTAGAGTGTCTAAAGGTCTATCTTCGTAGAAGTTCAGACTTCAGAGGAGGATACCTTTTTAAAGGAGAAACTTCTGGATCGAATTTATCACTAAAACAACTAAGGGCGAAGCTCACCTACTTTATTCGTAGAGCGGATCCGGACAGTACTCCCGCAGGTCATGATCCGAGAAAGATTGCTTCATCACAGAACTTCTTTCAGTATATGGACATTGAGTGCCTTCGTTCATACACTGGATGGAAATCATCCACATTGTTTTACAAACACTATACAAAACAAGTGCATGAAGTGAAACACTTCGTAGTGGCGGCAGGTAGTGTATTAAAACCTGCCCCCTAATTACTGTAGTAAACAGTTTTTGGTTTGGGACCTCACGTCCCCGCATATGTAACGGATAATAATCATCAAGAGTGTTCTACATACACTATGCTAGAGAAATCCATGATCTGAAGCAATATGTGGTGACGCCAGGTAGAATATTTAACCTACCGTCTAATTCTACAATGAATAGCTAATTGACTGGGACTGTCAATTAAAGGGAGAAGAGGTCACCCTTCTTAGGTGTGACTCTTTTACCATGATAACACTGGCTCTGTTCAAAATCCCAGGTGTGGAATTATACATATAGCACTAGTGCCGGTGTACAAAGTACACAGTGCAGATAGAAGTAACCAGTACAGGAATTATGAAGCAAAATTGTTTTATAATTTTCTTCAGAAGGAAATATAATCTCTGTACTTGTTACAGGTATAATCCCATTGTCATACTACATTCGTTTTACCGAACATCTTTTATTAATTTATTAGAAATAAATGTCTATTAGAGTGTAGTGCGTCCACCTTCGCCAGACAATTGTATGTATACATGCCAGATTTCTTCAACTTACCAAAGTAAGTATCCCTCATATATTTGTATGCATCAAATAATAGATATAAGAGACACTGATGTTATTTTAGCAAATATACAACTATGAGATTATTTGTATATTTAGTTTGTACTTATGTTTGGTCATACTATGTATGTTAACCTCAAGATCCCTTTTCTACTGTCTAGAATGACTCTTCCCTGTAGGAGGCAGGAAGCTCTAACATTGGTTATGATTAGTGATGGTGACGAATAATGGTAACGTCCCTTGTCTCATGTGGTCCCCATGACCATAGAAAAGGTTGCTATAAGGTTAAGGCACTGATTAAAAATCCACAGATACACTAATGCTCTGGTATGCTTCCATCACGACGACATGGCTTGAGCCCGAAAAAAAAGGATTTTCAGGAAAACAAAAAATCTATTTTTGGGTGAGATGGCCATGTCGTCCTGATGGACCCACCCATCTTTAAAAAAAAAAAGATCTTCACAGTATCCCTCCCATGGTACTGTATCTGTAACAGTACACTCAATGCTACAAGGAATGCTCGCCATCGTGAGAATGGCGCTGTTGTATTCCCAATAGTATTATGAGAGCGGGGAAAGCCTTTGGACGGCTCCCTTTTGCCACATCCTCCTTGAAGCCAAAACGCTGTTTGGGGTGCAGATTGCTATGGAGGTGTGTCAACAATGCGTCCGCTGATATTATGCGATATCCTTTGAAGACATTTTAAGGATATTCGCGCCAGGAGTTAGAATTCTGGATACCTAAAGGTAAAATTCTCTGGGAATATCACTGTAGTACGTATATCCCTTAGGAAGCTACTAATTCATATCCAGTCTAGCTACTAACTCATTTCTTATACCCGTTCCCACCCTCAACACTTCGTTCCTAACCTATACATATATATATATATATATATATATATATATATATATATATATATATATATATATATATATATATATATATATATATATATATATATATATATATATATATATATAGCATCCATGTAAGAGATGAAAGAAGAATTTTATATAATTTTTCTACGTCGTTAAATTCTCCTTTTATATGTTACGGATACAATGGTTTTCATGGTATTATGTTCAAAGAGTTACCATCTAAATGTTATTGAAACCAAAGGGTAAAGGAGAGGCAGGAAACCACTGACACACAACAAACCGCAAGGGCTTTTGAGTTCGTCCTCTGCTTATATTAGACGCTGTTATGAAGGAAAACATGTTGCAAAAATATGTGAAAGGGATTTAGAATGATTTTTCTATATCATTTATCTTTTTCTTCTTTTTATGAAGTACACTGTAGATACTTGGATATATAAACTAAACTTAACATATATTCAAGTTATAATACAATATTTTGAGGTCTGGACATAATTATCTTAAATTTTCCAAATCATTAATGATTTCCATTATATTGATTTATATTAAAAATCTCTCTATTGAATTTACTTCTCATGTTAAATACTCGATCGCTTCTCAATTCCAAAAGAATCTGGCAGCAAC
>NC_090747.1:26554844-26562344 GCF_036898095.1 Palaemon carinicauda | reverse complement strand
TCATCAGGTTCTTTTTAGTGCGAGGGAAGAGCGCAGATACAAGCATAATATATACAAAATAATTTATGAACGATCGTGTGACACACGGTTGGTACAATATATATATATATATATATATATATATATATATATATATATATATATATATATATATATATATATATATATATATATATATATATATATATATATATATATATATATATATATATGTATATATATATATATATATATATATATATATATATATATATATATATATATATATATATATATATATATATATATATATATATATATATATATATATATATATATATATATATATATATATATATATATATATATATATATATATATATATATATATATATATATATATATATATATATATATATATATATATATATATATATATATATATATATATATATATATATATATATATATATATATATCTACATATATATATATATATATATATATATATATATATATATATATATATATATATATATATATATATATATATATATATATTTATATATGTATATATATTAGTTGTAAATTACATGATTAAATCCATGACCCAAGGGATCAATGGAAAAGCTAAGAGGAGTGTGAGAAACGCCAAGTCAGTCATAAACAGGATGCGAAAGCCAAACCTTTGCAATGTAACATTTTTGCATGAAGAGTAAACCCAATACAAAGTATCCCGTGAGAAACAGTTGGGTGGCTCACCGGATCCAGATGGCTTCCTGTATTAATGTTCTGTTTACATATTTACATAAATGCTGAGATAACTAAAGCCTGCCTGACACTTGCGCGCATTTTTGCCACGCACTGGCGCGCATCAATGCGTGCCCGCACTGTTCACGACCAGTTCACTCCAGTTTGCGCATCGTTCACGCGACGTTCACGCAACGTTCACGAGATGGCACGAATTGGCACGCGTAGTTCACGAGAAGTTCACGACATGTTCACGCGAGTTCCCTCATCATTCCGCATCGTTTCCGCATCGTTCACGCCAGTTCACGCCAGTTCACGAATTGGCCACTCCATATAAAAACGGGGCTTCTCCAACCCGAGGACATTCTTGGATTGGCTTCAGAAGAGACAACAATGCTTTCTGTCAGAGACACCATTGCATTGAGGAGAAGAAACGTATCTTTTTCGTTTGTATTTTTTGTTGCCCTTTATTTTTGTTTCAATAAGAAAGCATTTGATTTACATATAAATAGCAGACATGAAATATGTACAAGTATTAACCCTGGATAGGTACGGTGGGTCGTTCGCGACCCCGAGCGTAAAAAAAAAAACAGGTTTTTCTCACGTGACTCACCCCCGTGACTGAATTTGTGGGTGATCGACCTGCAGGAGGTGTCTCCCCTACACGCTCTAGTAGAGTCCAGATGTGCATTGCTGTAGCTGTACTCCTTCCCCGATTTCTGAGACGCGTCGGGGTCGAGCGCGACCGAGTTTACCCTTCTAAGGTAGTTTGCATAATTATCAAAGTTATTACGTATTATGAAATTGTCGTAGAATGGTGCAACTTGTATAGGTTATCAGTTGTGGAAAGTCTTGGTGGAATGTTTGGCTACCATGTGCATGATTTTTTTTTTAGTTAAAATGTCGTTCATCACCACGAGGACCATTTTACCGCGAGTGCCCCTTTTTCATTTTTTTTTCATTTTTTTGCCAAGTCATTTTTCCGTAAGATATTGCCAAATAGTGTCGTAAAACTTTTGCTTGTTTAGTGTTGGAAAGTGTGTCTAGATGATCTGGCTACCCATGCATGACTTTGTTTTTGTCAGATACGACGTAGTTATTGGTATATTGGGTATTTAACTGCGGTTACCAATTTCTGTTTTTTTTCAATATTTGTAAAAATTACTACGTAGTAAGGAATTGCCGTATATTATTCATTTTTTTTTCATGTTTATGTGTTAGAAAGTGTGCCTTGATGGTTGGGCTAACACGTGCATGTCTTTTTTTTTATCTGAGATGCCGTATATTAGAATGTCGGGCATTTTACCGCGAGTACCCCTTTTTCATTTTTTTTCATTTTTTTGCCAAGTCATTTTTCCGTAAGATATTGCGAAATAGTGTCGTAAAACTTTTGCTTTTTTAGTGTTGGAAAGTGTGTCTAGATGATCTGGCTACGTATGCGTGATTTTGTTTTTGTCAGATACGACGTAGTTATTGGTATATTGGGTATTTAACTGAGGTTGCCAATTTCTGTTTTTTTTCAATATTTGTAAAAATTTACTACGTAGTAAGGAATTGCCGTATATTATTGATTTTTTTTTTCATGTTTATGTGTTAGAAAGTGTGCCTTGATGGTTGGGCTAACACGTGCATGTCTTTTTTTTTATCTGAGATGCCGTATATTAGAATGTTGGGCATTTTTCCGCGAGTGTCCCTTTTTATTTGTTTTGCATTTTTTTGCTTAGTCATGTTACCGTAAGGAATTGGCAAGTAGTGTCGCAAAACTTATATTTTTATAGTGTTGGAAAGTGTTTCTAGATGATCTGGCTACCCATGCCTATTTTTTTTTAGCCAGATATGGCGTATATATAAGTGTGTGTTCGATTTTCCTGTGATTGTCTTTTTTTCGTTTTTTCCCATTTCTTTCAAAATTACTACGTACTAAGGAACTATCACAGAGTAATGATTCATTTATATGTTTATTTGTCGGAAAATGTGCCTTGATGGTTTGCCTAGCACGTGGCTGAAATTTTTTTTTTCTGAAATGCCGTATATTAGAATGGCCATTTTTCCGCGAGTGCCCCTTTTTATTTGTTTTGCATTTTTTTGCTTAGTCATGTTACCGTAAGGAATTGGCAAGTAGTGTCGCAAAACTTATAATTTTATAGTGTTGGAAAGTGTTTCTAGATGATCTGGCTACCCATGCCTATCTTTTTTTTTTTTTTAGCCAGATATGGCGTATATATAGGTATGTGTTCGATTTTCCTGTGATTGCCATTTTTTCGTTTTTTCCCATTTCTTTCAAAATTACTACGTACTAAGGAACTATCACAGAGTAATGATTCATTTAGATGTTTATTTGTCGGAAAATGTGCCTTGATGGTTTGCCTAGCACGTGGCTGAATTTTTTTTTTCTGAAGTGCCGTATATTAGAATGTTAGCCATTTTTCCGCGAGTGCCCCTTTTTATTTGTTTTGCATTTTTTCGCTTAGTCATGTTACCGTAAGGAATTGGCAAGTAGTGTCGCAAAACTTATATTTTTATAGTGTTGGAAAGTGTTTCTAGATGATCTGGCTACCCATGCCTATCTTTTTTTTAGCCAGATATGGCGTATATATAGGTATGTGTTCGATTTTCCGGTGATTACCATTTTTTCGTTTTTTCCCAATTCTTTCAAAATTACTACGTACTAAGGAACTATCACAGAGTAATGATTCCTCTAGATGTTTATTTGTCGGAAAATTTCGTTTACTTTTTTTTTGATTGAATATCATCAAATTTTTTTAGCTAAAATATTATATTGTTTTACATTTTTTTTTCGATTTTATTTCCCTTCAAAAATGTTTTTTTGGGTCAGAATTTTAATTTTATGGTCGTAAAATAATCGACAATTATCCAGCAACCCACCATACAATTTTTATGCATATCCAATAATAATTAGATTAGTAAATAACACCTTGAAATTGACATACCCTTCCTACATTTCAAGTGGCTGATTAGGGAGTCTGAGTCAGTGTGGTTGGCGGCCATTTTGTGGACATATCCGAAGCGTAAGCTGCCCTATCTATATATATTCTTGTTCCCTATAGAATTTGTGATATTTTGGTATATTTTTACCTGCATAAATATCATATTATATATTAAATATATGTATTTATTTACGAAATTTCTAAGTACTCAAAAAATTACCTTTAGATATGGCCCTGATATAAATGTAATTTACAGAATAATGAAGATTTTTTTACATATTTCTATTTTAGGATAACATATGTTTATTCCCTAGAAAAATTAGCCACTTCCTATTTCCTTTGGGTACCCAAAAAAATTCATGAAATTTGGACAAATTTTTTTGGCCAAAAAAAGTTACCCTTTTTTTCTCATTTCAGATCTTCACCTCCATGGGTCTGACTTCATCCAAAATACATCAAGATGTGTCCTAAACATTCAAGAATCAATTCCTAAAAGGATTTGTGTATATATGTATAAACATTCTTTTTATGAATTTTTATGTCAGGTCTTTTTTTTCTACTTAATTTTTTAAAATATTTATAATAAATAGTTTTTCTGCAGATGAGTAGTATTTATCTTTACAGTTGTTTTAAGCATTCATTGAAGTTTTTTTTTTGGCAAAAGAAAAAAGGAGGTTACTGCAAAAACTGATTTTTCAAGAATTTTTTTTTGGCGTCGGGGTCGTTCGCGTCCGAGTACACCCTTAAAGGGGTGTCCGAGGAGCGTACCTATCCAGGGTTAAGAAAGCATTTTATTTTAACATTAAAAGCAGCAAACATGAAAAGTTTTTAGGCTGTTGATTTTAAGGTAATAGAGAAAAAACTGTGTTGAAATAAGAAATCATTTTATTTTTACATTAAAACAGCAAACAGAAAAAATTTGTTTTGCCCTTCATTTAAAGGTAATAAAGAAGAATAAGTATGTTGATGAAATAAAACATCATTTTATTTTTACATTCAAACAGCAAACTTAAAAATTTCTTGGGTTTATTTTTCAGTTCATTTTTATTTAAAACAAAAGTTTTGGGTCTTGGTTGGTGATAGAGGAAAATAAGTGTGTGCATGAAATAAGATATCATTTTATTTTTACATTCAAACAGCAAATATAAACAATTATTAAGTTTATTTTTCTTTCCTTTTCATTAATTTTTTCGTTTCCTTTTTGTTTCTCTTCATTATAAAGTTATAGAAATAGTTTGAAATAAGACATCATTTTATTTTTACATTCAAACAGCAAATATAAAAAAATATTAGGTTCATTTTTCTTTCCTTTTCATTAATTTTTTCGTTTCCTTTTTGTTTCTCTTCATTATAAAGTTATAAAAATAGTTTGAAATAAGATATAATTTTTTTTTTCACATTAAAACAGCAAATATGAAAATTTATTAGGTTTATTTTTCTTTCCTTTTCATTAATTTTTTCGTTTCCTTTTTGTTTCTCTTCATTATAAAGTTATGGAAATAGTTTGAAATAAGATATAATTTTGTTTCACATTAAAACAGCAAATATAAAGATTTATTAGGTTTATTTTTCTTTCCTTTTCATAATTTTTTTCGTTTCCTTTTTGTTTCTCTTCATTATAAAGTTATGGAAATAGTTTGAAATAAGATATCATTTTTTTTCACATTAAAACGGCAAATATAAAAATTTATTAGGTTTATTTTTCTTTCCTTTTCATTAATATTTTCGTTTCCTTTTTGTTTCTCTTCATTATAAAGTTCACGCCACTTCCCGCATCGTTCACTCCAGTTCACTCCAGTTCACGCCAGTTCCCGCACTGTTCACTCCAGTTCACTCCAGTTGGCGCATCGTTCACGGCCATTTAGTGCGTGCCAATGCGTGCCACAAACTTTAAACATTTCAAAGTTTTGGGGCCGCATGGCACGCATTGGTACGCTCTGGCACGCGAGTTCCCGCACTGTTCACGACATTTTCACGGCTCGTTCACGCGAGTTCGCGCATCAATGCGTGCCAGTGCGTGCCACGAATGCGTGCAAGTGTCAGGTACCCTTAAGTATACATTATCATCAAACGGGATATTTTTGTTAGTTCTTGTCAACATCTCATACGGAATGGTCATCCGACCAAACCATATATACTCCAGTGATGGAGCTGCTTATAAACTGTTTTTAAAAGTTAACTTACATAGACTTCTTCAGAAGAAGTAACCTGCAAGTCTAAATATACATAGAACATTGAAGAGACATTTGATTGGAACCATAATTTGTGTTTATAACAGTACTACACCAACAATTGGTGGCAGCGATTAAACTTTAAGAACCAGCTAATCAACTTCAAGAACCAGCTAATCAACTTTAATAACCAGAGAATCAACTTTAAGAACCAGCAATTTAAACTGTAATACTTAGCAGTTACAACAGTAATGAATCTACAATTTTGACGAAGTATCTACGTCCACCGAAGAAATTAACACATCGAATATCAACTATAAATATTATTCAAACTGAGGAATTGGATCTTCAATCAACATCTTACGAAAACGAAGGAAAGGCATTCATCTTTATTATCGTTTTTTAAACATTCAAGAATCATATCCAGGAAGCAACACATTCAACATTACGACGGGATGTCAGACCGAAAACATTCACCCAAATAGGTAAACTCTTGCAAACCAGAGAGAGAGAGAGGAAATAACGACATCGCCCTTCGCCCATATAAAAACTCAAGCTATGTACATTTCTTTATTCATTTCAGTTTTAGGCAGTGAAGTGTTATCACGAGTAGATCGTCCATTATTGTTGGGGTGAGTTGTTTGCAAATCTTCATTTTTTCTTTCGTTAAAGGAAACTGCATTCAACTTCGAATTCTCGTCTAGAATTTTTTTTTTTCTCTGTGCTAATTCCGTTTTCTTTAAGAAGTTTTCGTGAAATATCTTTATATTAATATCATTGTTTTGGGGATTATGCTATAATCTGCAACATATCTTTATTGTATAGTGCTTATGCGTTTACGCAGTGGACGTCTGTATTCATATAGAGATTTTGATAGGATTGCAAGGAGTCGTAGAGATAGAAAACAAAAGTAAAGTAAATATGACGCCTCCTGTGAATCCGAGTAACCACACCCCAGGACCTAGTAACCCTGCTCCCATTGTAGCACTAGTAAATGCACGTTCAGCTATCGTTCCTTTTCAAGGTCGGGTCAATGGGTTCTTACCTCAGAATGTGAAGTTTTGGATATCTTCCGTTGACTCTCACTTAAAGGCTAAACAAATCATAGACCCATTTGTACAATTACAAGAAGCTAAAAGTTTTATAGACTTTACTAAAGGAGATGCAAGTGTGTACCTGAGGGGAGTTTCTTATCAAGAGGCAGTTACATCGGATGATTTCAAAGTTAGGTTACTTGCGATCTATAGCGGTGAGGAAGCCTTAGATGTAGTTTTAATATTAAGAAATACACTTAATCAAGCCATTTTGACTAGGCTTAATGTTATAAAGAGAGCAGCTCTCATTGCTGTTAGGCTAAACGAGTATCAAGATATTTTAGGTAATTCCACTTAAGTTACTAGAGATAGCATCTCCGTGAAAGATATCTTACGACTAATGTATTTAACCTGCATGACACTTATGTTGCCAGAATCTTTAGTGCGGTGTTTTGATAAAAAGTTAACGCCTGAAAGTACAGAACTGGATATGTATAAACAGATAAAGAAACACATGTGTAATTTGTTGCAATAAAAGACTTAACATTAATTCTGGAGAACTGACGGGAGAAAATAGGTTATATTCCTTTGTTAGACGCACATAGGTTAGAATTTTAT
>NC_090747.1:26542344-26549844 GCF_036898095.1 Palaemon carinicauda | reverse complement strand
CTCTACAGGACATAGAGAGACATCTTCCTTCAGAGGGCAGATTCTCCAGGGACCACACCTCTTAGTGGGTATCTCGTTTTTAGCGAGAAAGGATGGATCAGGAAATAAATTCAGTTCTCCTACTTCCGTGAACTGAATGTGACCCTCATCTCTGGATAGGGCCACTATTTCACTAACTCTAGCCCTGGTGGCGATAGCGAACAGAAAAATAACCATTTGGGTTAGATCCTTAAGAGAACAATCTTCATTGTTCACAAATGAGGCATAATGTAAGACCTTGTTCAAAGACCAAAGAGATCGGCTATGGTGGTACGTTGGGATTAAGCCTAGCACATGCCTTCGGAATCTTATTAAAGATTCAATTCGCCAGGTCCACTTGAAAGGCATATAGGAGAGGCCTAGACAAGGCTGACTTGCACGTATTTATCGTATTGGCCGCCAGACCTTGGCTATGAAGGTGGACCAACGACAGACAGAAGTTCATTGAAATTTATTTCGGTCCTTTTGCTTTGGCAAACGCAACCCACTTTTTCCAGGAAGACTCATATTATCTTCTAGTTGATTTGGCCTTGTATTCTTATAAGAATTCTATATTGCCTTCTGAGATCCCAAACCTTTTTCTAACCGCTAGAAAAAGAAAATCATGAAATGAAGGGTATGGGTTCTCTGTGATAAAACGAAGGCAGTTAATTTCTGAATCTTCGGAAATATACGTAGGGTCAGAGCTAGGACCAGCCTCATCTAGTCTATCAGCCCCACTAGAGGATCCTCGTATGGGGCTATATAGCGAGGTAGTTTCTTGAAGACGCTCGTGATGAAGAGGTCGAATTGCAGTTATGGGACTTGTTCCCATCTGGGAGGGAATATGTCTGCGCCTATGGAACATTCCAACTCTATCAGTTTGTATCGAAATAGAGTATCCACCGTCACATCGTGGATCAGTTGTAAATGAACTGCTGGTAGGTGCCATCCCTTTAAGAAAGGGATGGGTAACTTCACCAAGACTGAATGAGACGTTCGAATGTGACATCTTATTATCGCTTCGGTGTCCCAGATCAGTTGTAGGGAGCCTGATCTGTGTGGAGGGGGCTTCCCCACACATGAAAAGACCAGCAGAGTCTTGGGACTTTCGTGCTCTAATTTTTGTTAGAGAAGCGATTAAAGAGGGACCGATCTCAGTTTTTTTTTTTATTTCTTCAAGCGTTTGATGCGCGTTTTCTCAAAGGTCTCAACGCATCTTTCCGGTGTGTCCTTAGCACCAGGTCTGTCACTATAGCAAACTGGGGAAAGTTTAGCGCTTTTTCCTGTTGCCGTTTTGGTATTCTGACTGAATTCCTGAGTCTCTTGACAGACCTTACGAGCTACTTTTATATTTCCAAAGGAGAGGAGAGTTGATGTGACTGAGGGCTTCGATGGTTTTTTAAACATCGAAATCCCTGAGCTGGAGAAAGTCGAGACTTCTAGAAGCCTATCTTGCATCCGTGATGTCCCAGGAACTGGGTCATCTCTTTGAATGTACATTGGCCGGACACTTCGGGTGCTGCCCACTCACGCCTCTTGATCAGGTATATTAATACCTGAACTATTTCTAGGCTTGAATTTGACGTGACTAAGTTCGTCAATCCTTTGAAGATACTTAGAACTGTGAGTCTGTCATGTATCTTCCTTAGGATGAATATTACTCTCTGTAACATGAATTCTAGATAGGAGGAAGGGGGGTGGTTGACTGGAAGGTTCCGAAGGACACCTTTCAGGTCTGACATGACTACAAACACCCTTAATTGTAACAAGGTCCATATGTTCAAAAGGATTAACATTCAGAACTTGCTGTTTTTTATGAACTTGTTGAGTGGCGATAAGTTCAGAATGGCTCATTGATATCTTGAGTCCTTCTCGTGAACACGAAGCAGCCTTCCCTGGAACTCGATTAGCTAAAGTTTTCTTACTACCTGTATGCTCTATAGCTCTCAGGTATACTTCTCCAGAGGGTTTTGAACTGTAGGAGAAGGTAAGGAAATGATGGTGGGGACATTTCTGTTTCCCATCAATGGCTCATCTTGAATAGGCTTTGGACCGAAGGATCAAAGGTCCTGCGATCCTGAGGGAAAGTTCCTCGTAGCCAAAGCGTCTTTATGCTTCGAGTAGTCAGTAGGTTTAGACTGTTGACCATCTGCCTGTAGCATCGTGGTGACTGGAATAGTGGGATGTTGTTGAGCAGCCCGGATATTTCCAGAATTTCTAATCTTCTTTTTAGGTTGGGGACCCACAACCACAGAAGATTTCCTCTTTGAAGAAATGCCCCATTTTTGGAGAAGACCTATGTTCTCCTTGGTGACGTTCTTAATTACTTCCTTAGTGACCTCGTGTGGGAAGAGGTCTTTACCCCAGATGTTGGAAGATATTAGCTTCCTTGTTTCGTGTTTTACTGTTGCATCAGCGAACACAACCTCTCTACATGCTCTCCTAGCCTTCATAAAGTCGTAAAGGTCCTTCACCAAGATAGCCATATGCATTTTGGCTATGATCATGAGCATATCTGGGGTACTCTCGTAGGTTGAACACAACTCTATGTAGTTTTGTAGAAAAAGATATGTCACAAGTCTGTCCTTTGACTCCTGTTCATTACACAAGAGCAACTCAGACAATTTAGGGAGACATACCTTGAATTGTCGACATGCGACGTCCTTGTCTAATTTTCCTACTGAAAATGTCAAATGGACTTCCTTCCAATCCTTTTCCTGTCCGGGAAAAGGTGGTGACAAAGGCTTGCACTCATCGAGTGTGGGACATGGCTTACCCGCCTCTACCGCTTTGGCAACAGAATTAAATGCCTTCCCCATAAAGGGGAATGAGAGTAAATTAGGAGCAAAAAAAGGAAGGGTGTCCGTTATTCAGTGAGAATACCTCCGACTCTGAATAACTCGCCTTTCTTAGACTACCTGAAAGGATAGTCTGTGCTTTATCATGGTCGAGAATCAAGACCTCCTTTGGTTCCGTTCCTTTTCTTGACTTTGGTTCGTACCTCGGTCGAACCCAACAATTAGGGAAAGCATCAAAGCTTGGCCAAAATTGAATTTTGTCCAAAGGAACAGCACCTATATTTTCTGAGGTGCAGAGATTGCCATTTGAAATCGGCATCTGCTCCGCGAACCTCCAGGGATTGGTTATGGAGCATGTTGGTAGGTCATGATTCATGGGTCGTTTGACTGACCCCTGGGAAGTGACAAGAGAAACTTTACGAGGATATATCTTGCGTTTTACTTCCTGCTTTTCGTTTTGTTTACGAAAGCTCTCTATGTGATTCTTAAGTTGGATACATAATTGTACCACATTATCCAAATTAGGGGTAGAAGACAAAGATGTAGACCTCGATGGCTCTAAAGCCAGCACAGGCGGAGGAAATTCCGACGCAACATTTTCCTCCTCTACCTTGGGGCATTTCTTGCCCTTAATCTCAAAGGTTTTCTGGCCGTCAGGGGATGTAGTTAGCTCCCGAGGCACTACTGTTTCCTCACTTGCTTGCGGAAATAGTAGCTTACGCATCCTGTCATTAGGTAGGAAAGGTCCCGGAGAGATGTTTTGAAAGCCTCTCACCCAGTTGCGTAATTTATATTGAGCTGTATCACTAGTCTCTGTAGACTTGGGATTTTCAAAACCTTCGGACATTAATGTCCGACATATATTGCAAACCTGTGGGTTCCAATAATGTAAGGGATCCGGAAATAATATTGCAGGGGGCAACAAACCTGCAAGTATTATGACCGTAAAAATACTTACTCTTGTCCTTGCAGAGGACTTCAGCACAAGGTATCTGGTGTTCCTCCTGTAAAGAAAGGAAAACCAAATGAGTATACAATGGATTATCTCCTTGACAATCAACATACAAATGTCCTTTACAATAGAGTAGCTTAGGATAATAAAATATAAAGGGATAGTAGGGGATACATTCTTGTGTACCTATGTGAGCAAATGCTGTTGCCTCCCGTCATTATTAACTACATGGAGATTTCTCTATAGAGTAACTCCAAGTAGAAGGACTCTTACCCCTAGGGGTAGAGAAGTATCAAATCACTGTCCCAAAATAATGTTAATACTGTGGGGTCAGGATGACTGATTCTCGATCAGGATATTGAAGAAAACTATTCATTCAATATATGAACGGTACCAACAGAATGCTCCTACAAGGGTACCCAAGGTATATCAGAAAATACTACTGTATCATGGTACTGTAGTTTTCAAATTAGAGTAAGTCTATATTGTAATTTACTGGCTACTGTACATCATGTATTGTAGTCTAGTCATTATGCTGCCTTCATAGTAGCATATGACAGTATGGTCCATCTAGCATGAAGCCAGCTGGACTAGGAAAATAAAGACATATATTTGTATATCTCACTCAGCAAATTTGCTATAGTCTTCCTACTATATTAAATTATAGAGTTTCCTGATCAGGGAGGCTCAAGAAAAAAGGCTCCTCCCTTTCAGGGTTAGGAGTGTATTAATCCTGCCTTGAAGTGTTTGATATTGTAGGGTAATCATAATACTGATTTCTAATCAGGATATTGAAAAAATCATATTCATTCAATATAGGATTGGGCTCAGCAAATGCCTGTGTTGCACATCCAAAATATATTGGAAATAACTACTAGTGTAAACTTTATAGTGGTTTTCTATCTGCAGTATATTCTATAATGCAGATATACTGGCTACCTGTATAAAATATTCAGTAGTTCAGCCGGCATGTAGCCGGCATAGCTAGGTCTTACCGGCATACCCGGCATGCTAGCTAGAGAGAGAGAGAGAGAGAGATAGCATGGGAAAAAGGCTACTCCTTACTGTGAATGTATACAATAATTAAGGATGTAAAAGTCTAATTTGGCAGCCTTTTTCCAGAAAGAAGGGGAGAATGTACCATTCAGGTTTCCATGCAGCTACAGTACTATTGCCGACAAGGTACCGCCGATACACTGCCGGCCGGCAAGTCCAACAGTACCAGTACAGTCGGCGTGCTGCTAACTGAGTCAGCACTCTCTGTGCCGGCCTTGTGGCAGTACCCCGGCAACAGGACCTCTAGCAGCAGTCAAAGGGAGGACTGAAGTACCTTGGGAACAGAAGGGACTTCCCTCTCACGGCCATCATGGTCGCCGGCAGCCATCATGGCTGCCGCCTGGGCCGGCAATTGCCGACAGATGATGTGGTTGGCGGCAGTAAGACATGGCTCGAGAGGGAGTCTGGCTGGCTCCAGCAACATACTAGAAAAGGAAGGATGCAAGATGCCGGCCTAAAGAAAGACAATGACTCAGCCATCAAAAGAGGAGAGAGGTAGGGAACAGGGTCCTGTAACGAGTGTGAAAGGAACTGTCAAACATTGTCAGTCCTACCACCTGTAAAAGAAACTCTGTTTCGGTATCGGCAGAATCTCAGGGAACAGAAGAGACTCAGTTCTCCAACCCAGAAATTGCCTACACAGTTAAGGGGATGGCGGCACTGCTGCCTCCTCTCAACAAAGAATAAACAGAGTTCTAGTGCCACGTATCCTAGGCTAAAGAAAATTACTCTTCAGCCCAGAGTACTGTGTTATAGGACTAGTCTTTTAGTCGCAAGGAGAAGATGGTATCCTACCATAACTTCAAGTGCGGCTAATGAGGGCTAACCTCCATTGCCGGCCACCTAGCCGGCAGGGGAATGATGGTATCCTACAAACCTTTCGCCCTGCCGGCAGGTCACTGACATAAGACTAAATACTCTGAACTTTTGACTAAATCCCAAAACCTGATGGTATACCACAACCAACGGTTAAGGGAAGAGGCAGGACAAACCCTAAGTTAGCCATGTCTCAATAAAATTCAAGGCACGGCTATTAGGGTTGTAGCCTGAGGCTACACTCAGAGAGAAAGAGATTACCCTCAAGTCTCCGAATAGACGTGTAATGTTTCATAACATTCTAGGAGGTATCAGTCTCCACTGAATGAAAACAATACACCAGGGTAACCGAGGAAAGTCTGAACGTATAGTAAAACGTCTAGGTAAGGTTACCTAGGCTATAAGAGATTTCAATTACCTAAATCACCGAAACTCGACAGAGAAAAGGGGGAAACAAAAATTATGCACATTATCGAAACTTTACAAGAATAATTGCCTAAATAGCTAAATAATTAAAATAATTAAATAAAGCTATTAAAAACTGGAAGTTGTTCTGCTATCTAAATAACACATGCCTAACGAACGACGGCGCCATGGTGCCTCCAATAAGTGGCCTAGCTCTTAAACACAATAAAATACTCTCATTAATTTATTAACCTTATCATTTACTCTAGACCGCACGTGTTTCATACACACTCATACACTTTGTCTTATCGCTCGCTCACTAATAATAATCTACCTTGGGTCTAGATTGCTAGCTCAAGCTTTAGTTTGTTTGTATTTTTTGGTGATGGAGCACCAATAGTTTGCCAGATTCAGGCCTCTGGCACTTTATTGTTTGGCAAAAGCTAAACAAACATTTGCTTAAATGGAAGATATGAGACTTTGTGAAAAGGCCTCAAGCCCATGGTTACTGTCCTTACATATTGTCCTGAAGAAAGATGACTCCCTGCACTTTTGTTTGGATTAAAGGCGTATCAATATGGGGACAGAATTAGATAACTACTTCCTCCCAAATTAATTCCATGTTTTTAGTAAATTCTGGTATTCAAAGAAAGTTTATAATAACATGTTTAACTTATGCTAAGTGTAATTTACCCCAATTTGTGTTGAAATATGTGAACAATTACAAAATTACAAAGCGTGCATCCGAAAATAAGCTGCTTTCGTTGACTTCGGCGGATTGTGTTATTAAATTTAGACTTACCAAGACATTACTTTATAATATATCTAGTGTTTCACATTGATTATTGTCAAAACATATATCTGATTGGGGAATATAGGTTAGTAAATAAGTTTTGATTCACATTACTTGGTAATTATTTTAGAACAATGAAGGTGTTCGGACAAATATAATTCTGACCAATCAGGTATCAGGAACCTTTCCGAGCTAAAAGGGTACCCCTGTGAGTCAGTGCAAATATGCACCGCTAAAAAAAATAGACTATAGTTACGGTTACTTTTCCCCTTGCCTACACATACACCGAATATTCTGGCCTATTCTTCACAGATTCTCTTTCCTCATACACCTGATAATTTGACAACACTGAGATTACCAAACAATTCTTCTTTGGCCAAGGGGTTAACTACTGGACTGTAATTGTTCAATGGCTATTTCATCTTGGTAATGGTAGAAGAGACTCTTTAGCTATGATAAGAAGCTCTTCTAGGAGGACACTCTGAAATCAAACCATTGTTCTCTAGTCTTTGGTAGTCCCATAGCCTCTGCACCATGGTCTTCCACTGTTTTGGGATAGAGTTCTGTTGCTTGAGGGTACACTCGGGCACACTATTCTATTTTATTTCTTTTCCTCTAGTTTTGTTAAAGTTTTCTTATAGTTTATATAGTAAATATTT
>NC_090747.1:26524844-26532344 GCF_036898095.1 Palaemon carinicauda | reverse complement strand
AAGGAGATGCAAGGTTCTCAAGAACAAGTTTATTGACAAACAATAAATAGACAGGTTAACAACAATTATATATATATATATATATATATATATATATATATATATATATATATATATATATATATATATATATATATATATATATATATATATATATATAAGAAGAGGATAACCCAAAACTTTAAGCATAAGTATGATAGTAAACAGAACTTGTTTATCTGAAAGAAAAAAACATTATTGCCACTTTTGAGATACCGAGGTATCAAAGTCATATAAGTCTGTATTACAAATCAATCACATTAGCGTTAGAAAACGCTCGGCACACATGTCTGCACTTATGCTAGGTTCACCTTTGGAAATGGAACAGTCTACGTGGGCAACTCAGTGCCCTCACTTAGTTTGTAGTACCGTAAGTAACTACACACTCACCCTGGAATTAATCGTCCCAATTTAAACCACTGTTCCTCGCAGAGTTAAACAGTAGGGTTAACGACGCGACCCACTGCTACCCAGATCTCTTTAGTTCCTCTAATTGCTTCGCATAGTGGCGAAAGAACACTCTGGAAGACTTCCAGCCAGTGCATGAACGGAGATGTTCAAAATCCATTCAATTAAAGAAATTTAAGGATGAGGCAACTTTCCTCGGATCGTGACCTGCGGGTGTACTGTCAGGATCCGTTCTGCGAATAAAATATGTGATTTTCGCTCTGAGTTGATTCAGAGATAAATTTGAGCCTGATGTTTCTCCCCTGAATAGTTGACCACCCTTGAAGTCTGAAGTTCTACGAAGATAGACCTTTAGTCATTCTACTGGACATAGAGATGCACTTCTTTCAGAGGGCAGATTCTCCAGGGACCCCACCTGTTGGTGGGTAATTCATTCTTGGCGAGAAACGTAGGATCCGGAAACAGGTTCAGTTCTCCCCCATCTAGGAACTGAACACGACCTGCCTCTCTCGAGAGGGCTACAATCTCACTAACCCTGGCCCCGGACGCGAGAGCAAATAGGAAAATAACTTTTTGTGTCAAATCCTTTAACGCACACTCCTCATTGCTCAACAGAGAAGCGAAATGAAGAACCTTGTCTAAAGATCATGAAATGGGCTTTGGAGGTGCTGAAGGTCTGAGCCTAGCGCAGGCTTTCGGAACTTTATTAAAGATCTCGTTACCGAGGTCGACCTGGAAGGCATATAGAAGGAGTCTTGTCAAAGCAGACTTACACGCTGAAATCGTGTTAGCTGCCAACCCTTGACCATGGAGGTGGATGAAGAATGATAAGCAGAAGACTGTCGAGACCTCCTGCGGATTCTTCGCCTTGACAAAGGCCACCCATTTTCTCCAAGATGACTCATATTGCCTTCTAGTAGATTTGCACTTATATTCCTCTAGGAAGTCTATGCTGGCTTTCAAAATCCCGAAACACTTTCTCACCGCTAGGGAGAGAAAATCATGAGCTGCAGGGTTCGGGTTTTCTGTAATGAAGCGCAGACAGTCGACTTCTGGACTCGCTGGGTCAGAACTGGATCTGGTAGTGGTACAAACTTCAGCCGTAGTTCCAATGCCAGGGGGAACCACACGCTGTTCGGCCACTTGTGGGCCACTATTGCCGTTACCCCCTTGAAGGATCTCAGTTTGTTGAGGACCCTTAACAGAAGGTTGTGAGGAGGGAACAGATAAATCCTGGACCATCTGTTCCAATCGAGGGACATCGCGTCCACTGCTTCCGCTAAGGGGTCCTCGTACGGGGACACGTACAGGGGCAACTTCTTGTTGTCTTTCGTCGCAAAGAGGTCTATCTGCAGTTCTGGGACTTGATTCAGAATGAAGGAGATTGATCCTGCGTCTAAAGACCATTCCGATTCTATCGGTGTGAACCTGGATAGAGTGTCCGCTGTCACATTGCGGACTCCTTGAAGGTGAACTGCCGACAGGTACCACTTCTTCTTTTCCGCCAATCGGAAGATGGCCAACATCACCTGGTTGAGATGTGGTGACCTCGATCCTTGGCGATTCAAGCATCTCACAACTACCTCGCTGTCCATCGCCAACCTTATGTGGATCGAGTGACGCGGGGAGACTTTCTTTAAGGTAAGGAGCACTGCCATAGCTTCTAGAAAGTTTATGTGAAAGGTCTTTAATAGCTTGGACCAAGTCCCCTGGACTTTTTTCCGATGAGAGTGACCTCCCCATCCCTCCTTCGAGGCGTCTGAGTGAATCGTCACCGACGGGGGAGGTGGCTGAAGAAGAACCGACTTCTTTAGAAGTCTGGCTTGGGACCAATCCCTGAGAAGAGTACGTAGCCGAAGCAGAACTGGTCTTCTTAGATCTCTTCGCGTTTGATGCATATTAGGACACTCTTTCCTTTCAATCAACCTATAAGTTTTAAGGTTCTTGATTAAATTCATTCATGAAAGATGAGACATAAAAAAAATCATACAGTATCTTAGGATGTTATTCTGGTGTTATATATATACAGTATATATATATATATATATATATATATATATATATATATATATATATATATATATATATATATATATATATATATATATATATATATATATATATATATATATATATATATATATATATATATATATATATATATATAGTCAGCGCGGATCGCTGTGTCCGGGTAGTGGGCCGGACACAGCGTTCGGCGCAAATCGGAGTCATGGGGTTTATCGGGGAAAAAATTGACTGGGACAAATTGACTAATTGGCATCTTTTTATACAAGTTGGCATCTACATATCTGCGTAGGTGGAAGCTAGCCAATGTGTTTCCTGTAGTCGTGGAGTGAGGTTGTGTCAGGTTGAGAGGGCCGAGTTGCAATCGTTCTTTAGTGAGTTCGCGTGGGATTTTTGTGTATCAAACCCCCCCCCCCCCCCCCGTGATGTCTAGACCCCGTACAAGTCACGATGACATTGTTAGAGTGATAACCTGTCATAATTTAGGTCTACAAACGAAGGAAATCGTGAAGAATACTAGCGTGAACAAGAGGACAGTGAGGCGCTTGGTGGCGAAGTACAAGGCAGGAGGTAGCGCCGAGGTCCTTTCTCACTCCCAGGCTGGTTCCCCTCCCCGGAAGATTCCTGATCGTACTTTACATATATTAAAGTGAACCCTAGAAGAAAATCAAACATTAACGACTAAGCAACTGAAAGAACAGAACCCTAAATTGTTGAGCGACGTCAGTGTTCGTACGATTCAGGAAAACCTGTTGAAGCGCCTCGACTTCGAGAAAGTGATCGAGCGAAAGAAGCCCGCTGTAACTTTGAAACAAAGGCAGAGAAGGGTTGCTTTTGCCAAGACATACAAGGATTGGACCTTGGAGCAGTGGCGTAGTGTCTTGTGGAGTGACGAAGCGACCTTTTGTGTGAGTGAGACGACCGGGAAAAAAGTGTGGCGGCGAAAGGGGTCAGATCCTCTTAAGCCTAATCTCACGGCCAAGACAGTTAAGCACCCAGCATCGCTTATGGTCTGGGGTTCGTTTGCCTACGGTGGTGCCCCAAGCCTTGTTGTTTTGCCTAAAGGTCTAACGGTTAATGCTGACCGCTATTTGAACATTTTAAAAGACAATTTAGCGGATTGTTTTGCGGCTACAGGAGCTGAAACTTTTCAGCAGGACGGTGCCCCTTGCCATACGGCTAAAAAAGTGAAAAAGTGGCTGGAAAATAGCGAAGTGAACTATATTCCTGATTGGCCAGGTCAAAGTCCTGATATTTCGCCCATTGAGAACCTTTGGGCGATAGTTAAAGCCCGCCTTCGTAAAGAAGTGACGACAAACGTGACACTTCTCAAGGCAGCGCTCCATAAGGTGTGGGCGGAAATACCTGCCGAAATACTCCAAAACCTCGCCGATAGTGTTCCTCGACGACTTTTGGAGGTCAAGAAGAGGAAAGGCTACCCTATAGACAAGTAGCAGGGATATTGGTGACTGTTCAATTAAATTTTTATTGATTTATATTGTGTATTAGTGAAGATATGGGGGGGGGGGGACCAAAATGAATGAATGGCGGATGCTGCCCGGACAGACCGACCCGCGCTGACTGTATATATATATATATAAAAGAATATTAAATTACTTTTCTTATCGTCCATCATTTAACCAACTTGTTAAATTAAGTTACATAAGTTACTTTGCCATTTGAAACTATGACCCGAAAAAGTGTATGCGACCTGTCAAAAATAACGGCTAAATATTTAGATACACAGAAACATACTCCCTCTCACCAGGTATGAGTACTCTACTCCCCCTACAATTACACACAAATATTAATATGGTTAGTCTTATCTCGTTTCCATGGCCATAGAATGGCTTAGTGTTTAAACAGAAGTTTACACTTTTGAAATTAATTTTATACTTATAGATTTCTTGTAGTTTATACAGAAAAAAGTGTTACCTCTAATGATAAATAGTCCGAATTACTTGGTAATTATTGTTTGCAAATATAGGAAGGCTTTATTATACTAAATTATTAGTGAGTAACTGGATAATGGCGAGTAAACTTAATTAACACGCAATAACATTAAAATTATTTTATTTAAACTCTATGCATTTATATAAAAGTATGTATATGCATATATGTATACAGTATATATATATATATATATATATATATATATATATATATATATATATATATATATATATATATATATATATATATATATATATATATATATATAAATATGTGTGTGTGTGTGTGTGTATTTGCAAACACGTGTGTATGTATTTATACATATATCTATCTATCTATCTATCTATCTATATATATATATATATATATATATATATATATATATATATATATATATATATATATATATATAAATATAAATATATATATATATATATATATATATATATATATATATATATATATATATATATATATATATATATATATATATATATATATATAATATATATATATATATATATATATATATATATATATATATATATATATATATATTTACATATATATATATATATATATATATATATATATATATATATATATATATATATATACATATATATATATATATATATATATATATATATATATATATATATATATATATATATATATATATATATATATATGTATGTATATATATAAATATATACATTTATGTATTTTTAAATATATATATATATATATATATATATACATATATATATATATATATATATATATATATATATATATATATATATATATATATATATATATATATATATATATATAGATATATATATTTTAGAATATATATATATATATATATATATATATATATATATATATATATATATATATATATATATATATATATATATATATATATATATATATATATATATATATATATATATAGAAGGTGACATTCAGGGCCGTTTAATGTATGTTGACATCTTTCAGAAGACTTTATAACACTGTACTGCCTTTTTGCATGACTGTACCCAGCGTTTAAGTTGATATCAATACTGTTGTGGCATGCAGCAACCTCTCATTGCCACGCAATGGACTGCTATTGCTTTTTTCTCTCCCCCATGGCAATTTTTACTCAATTCTTCTTTTTAAAGAAATACCGTAATGCCGGACATTATTCATCTAAATAATTTTGATTTTTTTAATTTTTTTTTGAAGGGGGTTTCTTTAACCTCAAGTTGTTCATTTATGTTATATATTTGGAATTCAACAGAAGATTAACTTCTATAGGTTAACTATCTATCTATCTAAATATCTATCAGTACATTTACTATCTATTATTCTATTTATCTATCTATCTATATAAATTTCATTCAACTATCTATTATCTGTGTTTATATTTATACAAACATTTGTGTGCGTATATATATATATATATATATATATATATATATATATATATATATATATATATATATATATATATATATATATATATAAATATATATTTATATATATAAATATATATATATATATATATATATATATATATATATTATATATATATATATATATATATATATATATATATATATATATATATATATATATATATATATATATATATGTATATATCATAGAATACACAAGTTAAGTTCTCTTATATGATAACCATCCAGAAGACAACAAAGTTCGTTCGCAATGAAATGCTACATATGATGCAGTTCCTGAACAGACTCTACCGCAAATGAGTTCTCTATGTTGAGGTAAGAAGCATCTTTTATGTCACGGATCCCTCAGGACCAGGGAGGGCATTCGTGATTTAGGAGATAAAAATCATGTGTAAGTATGAAATAGTGCTACAGAAGAATATACATATGTCAGATGTATTCCCAAAGAACATCCTCTACTTTAGTTTGCTCTTGTATCTATCTTCTACTTTTGCCTCCTAGTGTCATTCCCATCATTATTCTTTTCATAGCTCTTTGAGTTCTAACTACCATATATCCAAGGACTAAAGTATAGGATATTCTAACCACGTATAAGAAAAAGGAATATGTCATGGGTAGAACAAATAATGAGCATGACAGATAATAGATGAATATTAAGAATAACAAAATGGGTCCTTAGACATTATAAAAGAAGCAGGGGAAAGAAAAGAAGACAATGAATTGACGAACTAAGAAAATGTGCTGATACAAACTGGCATAGAAAGGCCATAAATAGACGTGTGTGAAGGACATATCTGAGGTCTTTGTTATGCACGGGACTAGCAACGGCTCATGATGATGATGTATTTTTAAAAGAGAAAATCCAAGAACAGTTAGTTTCTTCTGTATGCATCAAGCAGACTGTTAAATGTCAATGAATATTTCTGGGAGAAGGTCACGTCTCCTCATCTTTGCAGAGAAGAAGAAAGCGTTTCAGTATATATATAAAAAAAAAAAACGGTAATAACATGGAATGGAAGAAATATGACTTTTCGTTTTGAATATAAGGTGTGTTTTATGAGTGACAGCCCATTATGCTTTTCGCTGGTCTGGCAGAACGGGAAGGAGAAGAAAAACAACTTGGCGTGAGTGTCAGCTGTGCCACTAACGTAAAAGGAATGCCAAAGTGGCTGCCTTTTGTCAAAAGTGGCCTCGACAACAGTGTTAGTATGCTTGGATGTTTTTCATTTCCTCGAGAGGCATCATGTTTGTTCAGAGCTTCTGTAGAACTCATTTTTTATATCTGGCCTTCCCCAGGACCCCAAAGAGGAGGAGGTAGCAAGGAAAAAAAGAGAGTACCGAGTCCTGGTTTATTCAGAATAATGAAGACTGGTATTTATTTTACCCCGGAACAATGAATTTCTCAAAGGATATTACGACTACGTAGAATTTTTTATCTATGTCTTGGAGTTTTATTTGATTTTTCTTTTCCTTTTCACTTATTTTTTTTCACTCTTAGATTTGATTATCCTATGATTATTCTAAATATTCATAAGGATTCTTAATGAATCGACACAGTAACAAACAGGCCTCTCTTTTTAAGCAGTTGAAACTTTACTTTGAGTTT
>NC_090747.1:26509917-26511844 GCF_036898095.1 Palaemon carinicauda | reverse complement strand
GTTCGAGTGTGTGATAAAATATGGTCAATTGGTGAATACCCGCTAGCTCTCTTTGGTTATTAAAGTCTACTTCCTATTTGGCATAATATGATCTTTGTAATTATTTTATATATATCTGAGAGTAAGCTTGTTGGGCAGTATTTTTTTTTCCAGAATTCGACAACTGCTAGCAAATAACAGATATTCCGACATCATGATAGATGAAGGCATAAGGAAGAAATTCAATAAAATTCAAAAACCAAGAACAGCAAAAATCCAAATAAGAAGACAAAAACCTTATCATCTACCATCGCCTTAGCTTTTGTTCGGCCTACAAAGACGAAACCCGGATAATTGCGAGGAATCTTCAATAGAGGTGTGGTCCCAAAAAAGTCTTACCAAAAAGTAAAACTTGTAATACATAGCAAGCCTTACGTGACTGCAAGTCTCATGGTGAAAAAATAAAACCGGCCCAAAAGGAGATAAGGAAACGTGCATAAACGTAGTCTATAAATTTTCTGCCCTGCGAAATGTTTAAATCTCACTCAAAAGACAACATTGGACATACTACCACAACAGTCCGAAGACGGATGTGTTGCCCACAAGAATCAAGGGGCAATAAACCAACACAATATTCTTGTCAACGACCGGAAACCCTCCCTTAAGAAATTCATTTATGGGAACCCTATTTGTTCGCAAGGAGAATAACTACGGCAGAATTATAATTGCTGAAGCTGTAAGCATCGCCTTCCAGGCACCTAATTTGAACATACAGACAAATTTTCAGTATACTGTACTTCCCAGCAAGCAGTAAGCGACATGGATAAACTATATAATGGTTCAAGTCCAAGCGTGTATCTTGTAACTGCGCGCATATATATATATATATATATATATATATATAATATATATATATATATATATATATATATATATATATATATATATATATATATATATATATATATATATATATATCTGTCTTAAGTAAAGAAAAGTAAACAGGGCAAAATATTTTTCCTTATACCTCTGTCTAGTTTGGGGGATCCTGGAGCAAAAGTTTAAAAAGGGCTGAGCGAATAAGAGGCTTAGTAGATTGAAAAGGCTCCAAAGTTTCGATGGACCAAAGTAAGGGTTGTCCACAAGGAAGGAGGAGGAGAAATAAAACATTAATAATTTTCTTCTCAGAATCAACGTTGAAGATTTAAATTTATCAAAAACATTTGTGGTAATGGCAGGATTATTAAGCAGTGACCATCTGTATCTTAGATTCAAATTTATTATTTTTTTTTTAGTTTACCTTATCGTAAAGAAATATATTTCGTTGAAATATGAATGTATTCAATATCACTTAAGTTTATAAGTTCCATTGCATTTTATACAAATTTTAGAGCTCTGTTATACAATCATAGATAATTCATCAGTTATACGGCCCAAATGATTGTCAAAGTTTATGAGGAAATCCAACAGTTATATTTCAAAGCCCCAAATATTCTCTTTGAATTGAAAGCATTGCGTAAAATAACTTTTATGAGAATGTAGCACTGTATATACTCATATTCATTATTTTGAATGTCTAATGAACAAGAATAGTGAAAGAAAAATCCATGTGCCATTTAAAACAAAGTAAGTATAATGATTATGATGTACTTCTTTTGCCTCTGTAATTACTTTCGTCACAATAGCTTTACCAATCAAGTAAACCGTTCCCATTCATATTAAATTCCGGAAATTAGAATCTTGAAAGTTATCTTAACAATTCACTAATTCAGTATAGGGACATTTCAATACCATACGTCAGTTGTTATTTATATTTATTGTATAATTCAATAAATTGTTATATAATACGTGTCAAGATTCTTGGAGTATATTTAGTCAGTAATCTCTGAATATATATCACCATTGGATAATATAAGTGATTTTTTAATTTGTCCGGATAACACTTAAA
>NC_090747.1:26489917-26499917 GCF_036898095.1 Palaemon carinicauda | reverse complement strand
TAATGCGATTTGAAATATGTAATCATTGTGAAATGAAAAAGAAAAATATATAGGAATGTGATAAAATGAGTTCTGTATCCATATTAATTGACGTTGTTTACGTAAGTTATGAAATATTTCCTATGTAGTATTTTCTATATTCGAAGCGCATACGGTAAAACTACTCTCTACAACTTATATTTTCTCTTGTACATTTGTTTATTATTTGCAAAAAAAAAAAAAAAAAAAAAAAAAACTTCTACTCCGATTTTTTGTGGTCCCCAAATTCTGTTATTTTTTTTTTATTAACATTCCATTACCACTGAACCTATTTTGGATAACGGATATTTTGTTGAGCTGCGTGCCGATAAGTAGTTGGTTTTAGAAATTAAGTTGGAATATTTCTAATTTGAGTTTATTTTCGCTGTTTAATAACGGGCAAATACAATTCGAAAGTAGGGTACATTAAGAGTGTCATTCTAAATGAACATATAAATTACATATAAGAAAATAATACATTGAAGATGCATACGTAAAGTTTTAAGGATTCCCGTGATATGAAATTTATCGCTTGCTCAATAATTTCAATACACTGAACGTTCAATATATTTCTTTATCGACATTTTTTATATAGTGATGATAATATGAAAATGAGGAATAATATCTTTATGGCAGGTTTATAAATATAAGAAAATAATTTGTCCGCTAACAAAGAAAGAGCAATATAGTTTTAAACGTATTTTACATGTCCAGAAAAAAAAAAATATCTTGATAAGCTTGTTCACAATAAAGCCTTGATTAATATTAAAAACTCTATCATGCAGCAAACGGAGACCCAAAAAAAAAAATAATAATAATCATAAAACCTATTTTAAATGTTTAATAAGTAAACTAAAGTGTAAATCAACATTAAAAAAAAAAAACATATCTGGCTTTAAGCATATGAGAATATGTAATAAAAAAGATGGCATGTCACCTCAAAAAAAAAAGAAAATAAATAAATAAATAAAATAAAATAAAACATATTTACAAAATATTGTGGGAAATAGGGACATAATCGACGTTTAATACTTTAGCTTAAAAAAACCCGCCTATTTAATATCACCCCATCATAAAAACAAATAAAGAAAACTGTGGCGGATATAAGAACTAATACAGACAGATAGTCTAAGTCTATTGCTTAGGTACTTTGAAAGTCAGCTGTTAGAGGCACCATTAGAAGTGGTGTTTCCATTTGCCTAAGAACATAATGACTTTTAGCCTAGGAAGTAAAGTAGATCAAACGTTCAGCACATGAAAGCCATGACAAATGTGTATGTAGAGGTTTGCTCATAGTTTTATTTATATATACAGTAGGTACATTTTATTGTTATGGTTTTAAAGTTATCATAGCACAATGATTTATAATTTTTATCATACTTTTTTTCCATTTTTCTATTCTTGGCTTCATTAATAAAAACTACCATCAAGTTTCAGGTTCGGTCATATTTGCTTTAGAGAACTCATCTTCCTGAATGATGTTTACATTAGATAACCGGAAAGCAGCATCAATTTGAAGAAAATAAAGAAATTGTAGATGTAGGCTATCTATAAATGGGAATTTTTTTTGCCATAGTCTTCATAAAATTCTGATCTTTTATATCTATATTCATGTTTTTTTTTCTCTTATTTGTATATTACTGATTATAAATATAAATAACAATCTCAGCACAACTTGTATTTTCAATCATAATCTAGTTCTTTATTTACCAATTATCTTTCTGGTTTTTATACATATGACCATCTGGTAAGTAAATTCATGTACATTATCTTATAACCCATTGCTTATATGGTCACTTTTCAGTTTTCTATTGCCCACCAAATATTATTGCAAGGATGGTACTGTTGGGCTGTGAGAAATGCTTGCATCCTTATTTCAACGTGAAACAACAGAAAGGAATACATTGTTGAAAGTTTGGAATGATATAACCCTTTGACTAACTAGAGTGAAAAACAGTAAATGCAATTGTTTCGGTGCCTAACTTTAAAAATAAATAATGATGTAATTAGCAACCCTATTTTGTACTCAACAAACTCTAATATATTTCTTTTTAAGATGAAAGAATGAACAAGATGATAAGCACGGGGTCCTAAACGTAAGTAAATCTATCATATATATATATATATATATATATATATATATATATATATATATATATATATATATATATATATATTTATATATATATATATGTGTGTGTATATGTATACCTATATATGTATATATATGCATACACACACACACACACACACACACACACATATATATATATATATATATATATATATATATATGTATATATATATATATATATATATATATATATATATATATATATATACATTTATATATACGAGTATATATATATATATATATATATATATATATATATATATATACAGTATATATATATATATATATATATATATATATATATATATATATATATATATATATATATATATATATATATATATATTCGACTTTTTCAAAAGAGACTTGAGACAAAGGTTGATATATAGGTAAGAGATGAACAAGCAGGATTAAGAAAAGGTAGAAGTTGTACTGACAAAATCTTCATTTTTAGACATGCTGTACAGCAAAGGGTAGAATATAGAAATCCATTTTTGATAATATTTTTTGAATATTGAAAAGTCTTTCATAATGTGCATCTGCCAATTTCGAGCGTTATTGTGGCGATCTTTTTGAATACGTAAATTTCATTGAGTGTGTCCATGAGCATAGTAAGTGCAAAGTTAATGATAATGGAGTTCTTTCAAATGAATTTCCCGTGAACAGTGGAGTACTCCAAGGGAATCTATTTTGTTTATCGTCCTCTTGGATTGTGTAATGTAGAAAACACTTGGAAAGTGTGGAGAAGGATTGGGCTGAATTGCTAATAGGATTTTAGCTGGTGAAGCTGTCCTTATTAGCAGATCACGACAAGATTTTTTATGTTTGATTAACAGAAGACATGAAATATCACCCGGTGTTGGATTTATGATAAATAGAAGAAATGAAGAGATGAAGCGAACGGAATATGCAATGGAATATAATTTATCATTGGAACAAGAAAGGATTAATCAGGTAGAGCCATTTAAATATTAAGAAATATGATCTCTAATAAAGGGTCTTTAAAATGAGAATTTAATGGAGGTTTGAACAAAGTAAATCAGACAATGGCAAGATTTAAAAAAATTTGGAAATCCAATCGCTTTAAATTACAACTAAAAATTAGGCTATATATCAGTTTAGTGAGGTCGGTATTACTCTATGGACATGAGACGAGGTGTGACAATGAAAAATTATTTACCCGATTTTGTATGTTATAGAACAATTCTCTCAGAAGCATATTGGAAGAGAAACGGCAGACATAATTAAAATTAAGCTATACGAAACATTACTCGATTGCCATATGTAGTTATCATGGTAAGGGGTAGATGGAGATGTCTTGGTCATTGTATTTGCACTCCTAAAGTGATTATTTCTATAAACATTAAATTGGGCTCCACAAACCAATAAAAATGTAGGAACACCCAGGCCTACATGGTTGAGGACTATAAAGTATTAAGTAGGATATAATGATGGAGAAGTAATGATTTAAATACTAGGAAAAGAATAAATATCATATCTAGCCATCATAACCGAAACATTAGACCTAACCTAATCGTGTCCTTTAGACTTATCTCTCAAGTCTTCCATCAAGCTGATAAAAATACTAGCACAGAAGAAAACTTGACAGGGGCCATGTTAGAACATAACATTTGTTTGATTGCTTCTTGAGAGAGAGAGAGAGAGAGAGAGAGGAGAGAGAGAGAGAGAGAGAGAGGAGAGAGAGAGAGAGAGAGAGAGAGAGAGAGAGAGAGAGAGGAGTTTTTCACACAATCTTAACTTGAACAGAATTTCATTTCCTTGCTTTTGAGAATGAAGGAAACACGTCAAAGACATAATTGTGAGCTCCTAATTGGAACAACAATTAATTCTTACCTAAACTTTCCTCCAGGAAGTTTACTTAAAAGGACAATAGAAATATGAGACTGTGTATAAATGATAGCCAACTTTCAAATTCAGGATAGGATAAGCAACAAAGAACAGAGCTATGTAAGAGGTCCTTGCTTTTGTAGATTTGTTTGCTAGACGAAGAAACAAGGTAAAAATAACGAGTTTGTGCTATCTTTTTATTTCAAAGCATATGCTTACGAGTATATAAAAGTTTTTTTTCTCTCTCTCTCTCTCTCTCTCTCTCTCTCTCTCTCTCTCTCTCTCTCTCTCTCTCTCTCTCTCTCTTTGTAATTTCCTAGATTTTTAGAAGGCTCCTTTTTTAACCCCATTAAGAGATAGTTTTATACGGATTGAACTTACTGTCTTTATAGACTACGTTGATAGACATGCCTCCTATCTCTCCTATAACTCAGATAATGGAAGTTTGAGGTCGAGACAGTACTGAGAATATCGTAGGAGGTGATCATCACTTATATATTTAAGATGAGATGAAGGGAAAAGATAATGGCAAAGGACAGAAGTAGACTGATAGAAAAGTATTTGTTATGTAAGATATAACTGTTCAGGTCCTGTTACGAATGACGTTAGTGATATACGACACAGAAAATTATCTTTTAAAACTCCTAAAATGTAACACTAGTGGAGTAGGACTATTATTAAGTTTTATTTCTTTTAGAATTTGATCGGTGGGCTTTGAAATGTGGAAGATCTTTAGTGTTCATGGCTGTCAGAGATGTGTTCAGAATTGAAGTGCAAATTCATTAGGAAAAAAAAAACGAAACAGTGACTGTCATGGATCATACAGTACTGAATGTTAGGTGCTGTAGAGACCAAGGTAGATCATATTAAAAGGTTGCATTATTTAGAATTGAGTCCCCGAAGAAAAGAAAGTTAATTACAAGTAGAAATTTTAGAAAAGTCTGAATCGGTGACTCATAAAAGCAATTTGGAAAATATGATAGATGAGGGAGGAATTATATGTAATACCAATCTCAGACATCTTTGAAAATGTGTATTTTTATAGTGGATAAGGAAACGAGATGCTATGAAAGATTTCTTCGAGAAAATAAAGTTTGGCTGTTAGGTAAAATATGAAAAAAAAAAAAAAAAATATATATATATATATATATATATATATATATATATATATATATATATATATATATATATACATGGAATATATGAACGTTTTTTTTTAGTAAATTGGAGCTTATCATCCATAGGATTTGGATACGAAATTTGGCCAAGTCACTACAGTTATAACCTAGATAGTAGAAGAAATTGAAGCAATTTAATTTCATTATTGCTCATAAATTATATTTCTGTCCATGGAACAAAGTTAACAAAAAACAACGGATTCTAATTCTTTCTTTACCATTGTTATGAAACGCCTATAAATTGATGATTAAAATAACGAGGGAAACTGTGAGATGTAGAGTATTCTAAATAACTGATTACCTTATGATGGATTTACCAGTAGAAAGACCAAAAACATATAAAAACATAAACTTGAGTTTGATATATAGTGAGTATGGGAGGATATGGTCTACATTGGGATTCTTTTAAACGTTAAGAGTTTTATTAATAACCATTCTGGCTAAAGGAGCATCAAATAGCATTGCCTCTTACTAGCTGGATTTAGAAAATACAGTACTTTATGGAAACAAAAGATATCCTAGTTTAATAATTGGATATTATTACTTTAAAATCTAACAATATACAAATGATCTATGCCAATAGTAAAAGTAAGATTGACAGCCTGAGAGTAATTTTAAGTGTATTATTTTATCATTTCATAAATATTCAACGTGAACAAAAGACATTGAATGGCACTATCAGTCTTGGGTGTTTAGTGTCGTGCCTAATCCTTCATCTCAAATAAAAAAAAATTGTCGAACAAGAAGCTTCTATTAACACCTCAATCGTCAGTTATCGAGGATTCCTGCCAACGTAATCACGTCATTACAATATGTAATTGCTAATGGTAATCCTTTCTTCATAGTAAAAGTTACGTAAAAAAGGTCTATAGTCTTTCCAACCCCCTCCACCCACCTCCCAAAAAAGAGGGGTTCCCTCATTGACCTTTCTCTTTTTGATGATCGCTGTCATCATTGTAGAAGAAACCGGCAATTGAATTAGTAGTATTGCATCAAACGGCAAGTTTTCCTTATCGACGAACGTCAGTTATATTGTGCATTAACTTCAACTTGAAACTTACAGGGAAGCATAGTATTAAAAAAAGGGGATCTGATGAAAAAAAAAAAATGTAAATCTTTACATCAGAACAAAAACTGTTGAAGCACGAATTCAAGATATCTGCTTACAGAGAGAGAGAGAGAGAGAGAGAGAGAGAGAGAGAGAGAGAGAGAGAGAGAGAGGAGAGAGAGAGAGAGAGTTACTTTCTCTAAACCCCCACCCCCCCTCTCTCACATTTTAAAAGAAGAAAAACGTATTTTCCTAGAAGTCATTAGGGTCAGAAGCATAACTCCTTTTCACGCACCAAGTAACATCATTAAGAAGCCTATTCGTAAATTTCTTATTCCTTGTAGCATTAGGTGTGGGTAAGCAAAGGACCCATTTATTAAATTTACTCTCAAAATAGATTAAATAATATTTTTCTCTCTCTCTCTACGGCCAAGAATCGAATCATGCCTATCTAGCCCTAATAACCTAAAGCCTTTCATAGAGTTTCAAATAGTTATTTTCATGCTAGAATATAAATTTCTTTATTATACAGATTTGGTATGACGTTAATCCCTTAGGTAAGCTATATAGAGTTCTGATAAAAGGTACAGTAAATATTTTTCATATCTAGATATGTCAAATGATTATAAAATAGATTGCTTTCTCTCTCTCTCTCTCTCTCTCTCTCTCTCTCTCTCTCTCTCTCTCTCTCTCTCTCTCATATAACTTACAATTTTCTATGATTAATGTCCTTCTTATCTGCCTCATACCATTATTGCATGGATTTAAGAGGACAGGTGAGAGCAGAAGCCGTTGATAGGCATTCTTTGCATTGCAGAAGGCCTCTCCTTGAAGGGTATCCTATTTCAGGTCTTTTGACTTTCCTTTGAGGGAGCCATAGAGCTGGGCTAGAGTGGCAGTAATGGATTGTTTAAACCGGGGAGAAAATGTTATGATTCCCAAGAAATGTTGGGGTTCTTTGATGGGTGAGGGCGTACAGAAGTTTTGAACAGCTGATAAGAGGTTTACGCCTTCAGGAATGGTGGGTTGCCTTAAGAATGATACTGCATTGCCGTCAGAGGTGCAAAAGATTTACTAGACTACAAGGATGTTCTACTGCATGCAGCTAAGAACAATGCTTAGTTGATGGAGCTGTTCCTCCTTGGCAAAAGAGAACACGGGTGGGTAAGCCATGTAACATACACCTGAGGCGTGGGAAAGTTGCCCCAGCATTAAAAGGACCAAAATGAGTAATTAAATTGGTGCCGATGGGGATTCTGTTGGCGGTCTTGGGGACATCTTTTGGGTTCATGGGCACCAGAGGTCAAGAGTGTAGAACATATTTGCTTTGTGAACGTAAAAGGGAACATCGGCGATGATGAGGGGGAGGTTAGTGATCCGGTTCTGTTAAGGAGCTATCCCTCTTCAGTACGATGTATATCAGTGATGGCCATGGGAATGAGGCCTTTTGGCAAAAGCCCATTTTTATCATTTTGGCGAAAAATCATTTCAAGGCTGCTGCAGTATCTGGGGCCAGATACAAGAATATGACAAACTCAAAGACCCTCTCTTCTTGATAAGGGGATAAATATCAAGCTTAGCTGGAACCATGGGATTTGGTCAAGTTCTGGACGGAACGCTTCTGTGTACAACGTGAAGAGGTTGGCATAGGCAATTTGTGGGTGCACTGATATAGAGAGCAAGGTGGGAAGGGGAGAGTTGAGGAGATTTCGACGAGTATGAGTCTATATTGACTAACAGTCAATGAACAACATAAACCAGGAGGTGGATATGGGTGATGAAATCTGCATCGATTATTGGCAATGTGACGTCAGCAACAGGAATCTATCTCATACCCATGGGTGGAAATTGCAGATCCATTAGGAGTTACAAGATAGCCATCAGTAATCTTAAGAAATGGCTGTGTTGTGTCCTTGATAGCAAGTTTGGTAGAAGATAATGGCAAGTACCAGTGTTAACTAATATTCTGCACGCCCATATCTGCACCATGTAAAAAATAGAGATTAGGGATAGAGGAGGCCATTGCCACAAACGATGACCTACCTACAAGTTTTCTTGGCACATATAACGATTCGCACTATTTTTTCACAGACACCAAAAATCTAGTGGTAGTAGCATAAATGAGGCCGATGGGTGTCAGTATGGGGATATAGAGGTAATTTTTTGGGGCGTGAGTGAGGGGCAGCCTCTGAGGCTGCTGGCTTGTTTTGTAGCAATTCATAGGGTGGGCATTTATGTCCTACTACATTATGTTGAATAGTTGTCCTCTTTGTCAGGAGTGGATGCGTTGTTGGAGGTCTTGCAGGTAGTGAAGTGGCTGTCAATAAGAGTATTGATTTTAGTCGTCAGGTCTTTCGTGCACAATATATAAACTTAAGGGATAGCGGCGGGTAGGAGCTGTACTGAAAAGGTACGAATTAAATTCACTTCACGAGGAGAGCCATCAATTACAGATTGCAGGCGAGGAATAAAGGTGCTTTCAGTGAGGGAAACAAAGCCTTTTATTCCCCAAATGGCTGCTTAGTGAGCTGAAAAAGCTTGGCTATATCGTCGAGTGGCAATAGTGATTACTAGTTCAAGAGGTATGTTTTCAGAGCGGTTATGCTACTGTGACATCCCCTTGGTTGTTAAGCCAATCAGAGATTTCTTGGAAGGTGTTTCCGGAGAACGTCGCAAGAACATAGTCTGCTCTGGTGCTTGATGAATGACGCCCTTGATGTGTAACTGAACCTCAGTGCTGTGAAACCAGGTGAATGCATCGTTATTTGTCAAAGGGTGGTATGGATTTGGTGTGGATAGAAGAATTACCTTTTGAAGATTGAGTCAAGTCTTAGGAGAGCTCTTCATTCAATGCATACAATTGCCCTAATCCAAAACATAGTTAATTAATACTTTTATTCTTATAAAAAATTATTTTCATAAAATTTGGTCTGTTATTGTTATAAAAACAATTATTCAGTTGAATTTTAAATAGCACCCGGATAACAAAAAAAAAAAAAAAAAAAAAAAAAAACATAAGTCAGCCAATAAAGTGGGGTAAACGACCTCACGTAAACAACACACACGATTAAAATACACTAACTGGAAAGTTCAAATAGTGATTATTTTAGGGTGGTAATAGGATCGGATAAAAAAGAAAGTAAAGAGGTAGTTTGATAAGAAATATATATATATATATATATATATATATATATATTTATATATATATATATATATATATATATATACAAAACAAGACAGAACTCAAATCACAGCTTTCATTTTTCAAAAGTTTTTCATTAACGATAAATTATCTCAAACAACTGTTAAAGGCATCTGTTTTTTAACACACAGTACCTCAAGATAAAGGTACAATGACGGGAAAACAGTAACATTAATACCTTGTAAGAGAAACCTATCAAGACTCGGAAAAGTGAGCTTTGAGCTAAAAAAAAAAAATCATCCGAAAAAATAACATCTGGATGAAAAAAAAGGATGATAACATAGTACATTTCTTTTCTCAGATATACTTATCCTCTGTTTTACATTTTTTTTTTTTTTTACTTTTTATCTATCGCCCAGTCTCTCTTTTCTTATCTTCTTCGAATCAGCGTATTTTTAAAACAATGAGTTCACCTGAAACCAGATATAATATTCTGTTGCTGTTTGATTCTGAAGATGATGATAAACTTTCCATTCTAAGAATCTCTAAAAGATTATACTATGAAAATGTTACATATTATTCTAAATTTTCTAAAGGCTGATCAGTTAAGTCCTTGTTAAAATAAATTTTAA
>NC_090747.1:26452417-26487417 GCF_036898095.1 Palaemon carinicauda | reverse complement strand
TTGAAATACACATTGCATGTCATGTCCTCTAAAGAGTATCAACGTTTATATCATTATATATGTTATTCATATGGACACAGGAAAACATAAACAGACACACACCTACCGTACTGGGCGGTAGCTGATGAGCTACCTGATGAAGTAAATATTAATGAAGTCACTGGCTGCTGGGTGACGCATTGGGTTTATGGCGATAAACAAACTATCTCTTTGGCTTCTACTCCTGATGCCTGGCGTATGATCTTACTGAAATTATTATGAACATCACAAGTGACCGGCTATCTTTTAATTAATTTTGTGACTTAGAACATAAGCTGGTTGCAACTCAAAGAGCTATGGAAAGAATAATAATTGAAAAAACAGTGAGAGAGAGAAAAAGAGCAACATGGAAAAGAGAACAAAGTAAAGCAGATGATATTCTAAAAATAGGCAAAAAAAAAAAAAAAAAAAAAAAATTGTACATGAGCACACCATATAATGAAAATGACAGACAATAGATGGAAATTAGCAATCACGGAATCTGTTCTTAGAGGTTTGTAAAGAAGCAAGTGAAAGAAAAGAAGATGATATATATCATCATAATCAACATTATCATCTCCTCCTAACCCTATTGACGCAAAGGGCCTCAGTTAGATTTCACCAGACGTCTCTATCATGAAGTTCCAATTCACTTCTTCTCCATTTATCATCAACTTCACGCCTAATAGTTCTCAGCCATGTAGGTATGGGTCTTCCAACTATTCTAATGCCTTGATGAGCCCTGCTGAACATTTGGTGAACTATGCCTTGATGAGCCCTGCTGAACATTTGGTGAACTAATCTCTCTTAGGGAGTGCGAAAAGCACGCCCAAATCATCTCCATCTACCCCTCATTATGATCTCATCCACATATGGTACTCGAGTAATCTTTTATAGTTTCATTCCTAATCCTGTCCTGCCTGTTAACTCCCTATATCATTCTGAGTTTTTTTTTCTCTAATATACTAATTATATTACAGATCATTTCATTGGCATACCATGACTCATGTCCATAGAGTAACGCCGATCTCACTAAGCTGATATATAGTCTCCTTTCTATATGTAATTTCAGGCGATTTGATTTTCCAAATTTTAGTTAACCTAGCTATTGTTTGACTTTTTTTTTTCAAACTTTCACTAAACTCTAACAGGAGATATTTATGGAGTTTAAATATTCTGTTGTTATATTTTATTTTTTATATATGTTTCTTTCTCTTTTGTTTGAGTGAATCATGATTTTACTTGGATCTCTAATACTGGATTTGCCAATAAAAACAGTGACATGGCTTTTTATTTAAGAGATACATTTCAATTTTTTTTCTTATTATGTCAATGGAAGATACTACAAAGAGTATTTTATAAATCGGCTTTAATCCTTGTTAAACCTCAGTAGAAAATAGATGACATTCTTTTTATTAAATTGAATAAGTATATAAACCATTTGTGTAATAAAAAAAAACCCTCAGTTTATCACATTTTCAAGAAATGATACATAGCTTGCAACAAAAGTGGCTGAATAGTATCTATTTACAATGTAGATTAGATCAGACATTATAGCTAAAGATGTAAACGTACCAGGAGAATTATTAAAGAAGGAGACGATATCTAAATACATAAGATTAAGAAACATATGTCTGGGTGAATTCTAGTTTAAAAGGTAAATTGCAACATATCATAAGTAAGTGTTAATTATGGAGATTAAGTTATGAAAAGTGAAATGGCATTTTGTTACCATATAATCTTATGTGTTTTTGATATTGGAAAAAAAATCATTTAATACTACTTTCAAATATATTCTTATTTATTAGATAATCCAAATTACTGTGCAATATTTGACGGAATATCAATATTGTTTTGACAGAATAATATATTTTCCCTTGAATTAGATAAAAATGTAAACTTTGTAGAACCATATGCTATGTTTTTACCAAGTGTTTCCGTGGCCCAATTTTTAATAAATACCAAAAAATTGTATAATCCATGAAATATTTATTTAGAAAACCATTTTGCTGACTCGTCACTCGAAAAATCTAATAACAGATTGTACACATTGAATGGCATTTGCACTTTTTATCCAAAAATTACAATAAAAAACCGTAAATATTGGAAAATCATCTTTTTGTTGTTTAACGAAATCTAGAATTCATTCGAATGGTAATGTTGAAAAAAAAAGTCTGTGGAAGATTTTGATAATATAATAGTAATTCATAAAAACAATAATACTAATTGAGATTCTCTCTCTCTCTCTCTCTCTCTCTCTCTCTCTCTCTCTCTCTCTCTCTCTCTCTCTCTCTATATATATATATATATATATATATATATATATATATATATATATATATATATATACATACATATACATATATATGGACATATATACATATACATATACACACACACGCACATAAATATATATATATATATATATATATATATATATATGTATATATATACATATGTAAATATACACATATAAATTTGTATATATACATATATATATACACATATATATATATATATATATACTATATATATATATATATATATATATATATATATATATATAAATATATATATATATGTTTATATATATATATATATATATATATATATATATATATATATATGTATATATATATATATATCTATATATAAAAGTATTATTATATATATATATATATATATATATATATATATATATATATATATATATATATATATATTTATATATATATATATATATGAATATATACATATACGCACACACACACACACACAAACATATATATATATATATATATATATATATATATATATATATATATATATATATATATATATATATATATATATATACATTCATTGCCACACTAAGATTAAAACTTGAAGCGCCGGAAAGAAAGATAGATAGAATACCTAGGTTTGATACAGCTAACCTTTAAGAGGAAGAGCACAAAGAAACATTTGCAATTCAATATAGGAATCAATTTGCAGTTTTAGAGACTTTAAGAGACGAAGAACCGACAATTAATGAAAAATGGTGTGATTTTAAGAACATATATCAGTCAGTAGGTAGTGATTTCTTGGGGCATGCAGATACGAGGAGAAAGCCATGGATATCGTATGATAATTGGAATACTATAAGGAAGAGACAAAGACAGAAATTGATGGTTGAAAGTTTTCGAGAAAGAAAGGAAAATTATAAAGTAGAGCATGCTAAGTATTCAGTACTAACAGCGAGGTATAAAAAACAAAGCCAGGGATGACTGGAGAGAGTATTTAGACAACTATGAATTCAGGAAGTGGCTATGGTGTAGGAATTGCTGCTAGAATTATTAATGAAATCTTGACTGGGGCAAAGAAGAAGAAGTATATACCCATCAAAAAGAGAAATGACTTTGTTATAGCAACAGAAGATGAAGAAAGACATCGTTGGATGGAACACTTTAGTGAGGTTATGAATAGGATATATGAAGGGAATAATTTGATTGATATACCTGAAGCTGATGAAGACCATTAATGAATTCAGTGTGTTCGAAGTCGAAGCTATACTAAAAAAAGCTAAAGAGATGGAAAGCCCTCGTATACGATGGAATAACAAGCCGAGATGATACTGGCCGAAAAGGAAGTAACCCCCAGACTACTCACAAGATTATTTTGTAGAATGTGGCATTAAGAGGCAAACACTGATGAATTGGAGTTAGGAGTGTTAGTTAAAATAGCTGAAAAGGAGACCTGACTGATTGCAATAATTACAGAGGCATAGTAGTTTCTTCGGTTGTTATGAAAAGATACAGCATGCTTATTATTAAGAAACTGGAGAGAAAGATTGCTGGAAAGCTGAGAGATGAACAAGCAGGGTTCAGATAAGGTAGAAGTAGCACTGACCAAATATTCATTTTGAGACATGTTGTACAGCAATGCATAGCATATAGAAATCCGATTTTGATTGTATTTTTGGACTATGAAAAAGCCTTTGATAGTGTACACCAGCCAATTTTGGGGAGACACCTGCGTTATTATAGAATTCCTCTAAGATATGTGAAATTGATTAAATCTGTTAATGTCCCATGGGCTTCCACTGTCTCGGGTTAGATTTCTCTTGCTGGAGGGTACACTCAGGCACTGTATTCTCTCTAAGTTTCTTTTTCTTGTTTTGTTAAAGTATAGTTTATATTAAAGATATTTATTTCAATGTTATTACTCTTCTTAAAATATTTTATTTTTCCCTCTTTCCTTTCCTCACTGGGCTATTCTCTCTGATTATAGGCCCCTGTTTTTCCAACTAGGGTTGTAGCTTAGCAAGTAATAAAGAATAATAATAATAATAATAATAATAATAATAATAATAATAATTCAGATTGTATATATATATTTTCTCTGCTTATAGCCTCATTGTTTAATAATAATAATAATAATAATAATAATAATAATAATAATAATAATAATAATAATAATAATAATAATAATAATAATAATAATGTATCCTTTTGAACTGAAACGTATAAGAAACAGACTCAAAGTCTCTCAAAATCATCTAGCTTATCATTTATACTCGTATCCTTCATCACATATACCATTTAAAATATAGTTTAGACATAAGACAACGGGATGAAATAGCTGTATCTTAAACAGTGAAATAACCATTCATTTTACATAGCAAAAGTCGTCAAAGATTTGAGGATCACAAATAGTATTTTAATTTTCAGAGAAAGAAAATGATTATTAATCTTACTTCTTGTCATAATGAGATTTAAAGAAACTAGAACTGGAAACAGATATGGGGTAAAACATTAGGGGAATGGAACAGAGATCTGTCGATATTTAACGAATTCTGGGGAAGAATAACAATGTATATAATGATGGCTACAATATTTTTTTTTTTTGGCAGCCACATTGCACATATAAATTGCTAATAAGATTTTCTTACTAAATTACAATAAAAATAGGGCTTAAAAACCCTGATCCATTAATCTATCTAAATATACCCAATCCGCAAGAAAATCTTATAAGGAACAATATGGATTAAGTTTAATCATTATTCCGTCTAACCAGTGAACATAAAATTGAAGTTCAACAACACCTAAATAGTAATGATAGTCTTTTTTTTTCCTCTTATAGAAGAAGTGACGTTAGAATTGGGATGCTGACATAATCCGCCTCAGACCCTTTCATTGGATCGGCTGAGAAAGAAACCTCGTTACCTTGAGATTTTCTCCGATTAGGCTACATTTTTTCCTGTCCTCGCTTCCAGATATTTAATTTCACAATCCTTATCCAATCCCATCTTGATTGAGGGATTCAATTTCTTTCTCTGGTTGAATTGAGTTGCAGAAAACCTCTTTACTTCAAAATCATAAAATAGATTTTTCAATTGTTACTGTCATTGCTAAGAAGTGAATAGAAGTTAATGAAACATTCCTAAATGTAACCTACTCGGAATCAAAACATAAACAAGAGAGAAGCAATCAATGGCAACTGGAATTTTTACTAATTCATACATCACAAAGAGAGCAGAAGTGTGGATGTTTAATTAGTAAATGGAAGTGGGAGTCATAGCGTGTTAATGACGTTTTACACACTGTCGCAATACATACTTCATCAAGAAAATGTCAAAATGTAAAAGGAGTTGCGTTTTCATTGACCATGAAACCAATCAATGACAACAAAGCACGCAATTCAAATCATGGAATCAATTCTCATATTTTGAAGTAGGCGAGTGATTACTCCCAATATTAATTCTCAATTTACAATTATGCATTGGGTTATATCAGAATGCGTTGACTCTGTCCATCAACCTAATGCTAACTATTGATCTGTCTTCGCTTTGCAGCTCCACTCTCCCTTATCTGAGCCTTGCTGACATTCCTTGCTCTATTATATTAATTAGTTTTTAAGCGGTGTTAATTATTACTTATTATTGGTTAGGTGATGGAAATTTATCCATATAACTAAAAAAAAAAAAAAACACACACAGGAGACCCTCTTTCAATCATGTTTCCTTGAAAATAATTGCTGCCTATGTAGCGGTAATTTTCCATGATTCCTTTTCTATGTCTCTGATTAGTATCATAGAAAAGGTGTAATTCAAAATTTACGCTGTTGAGGCAAACCATTATTTTGCCAAATAACGACATCAAAAGGTAATTTAATTCCTCATGAGATTTAGATTTACAAAATAATTTTCTTTGTTAATATATAGATGTTGATAAGTTTACATTGCTCATATTTTGCTTTTTGTGTCACAACAGAATTAGTATCGAAAATTAAATTACAACTATATTCAAAAGATCTAAATTTACTCAATCATTCTTATTAGAAGAGTATCATTCAAATTAGATGTGAGAGTGGAAGTTGTTCTGGAAATAAGAGCGAATAAATAGACTATATAAAAAGTAAATAACTTTGATCTTGTTAGTAAAAAATACAGTCTTCAATTACAAAATTACACCTTTCTGGACATGTTTTGGAAGTATATTTTCTCTAGTTTGAAAGGCAGGCTTATATCTGTTCCATTTCATAAAGCATAAAACCTTGATAATATGTGGAATTACGTGAAATGATAATTTTTGTAAGAGAATATTGAAAACTATTATATAAACTTTCAAGACAAAAAAATAAATCATGAATTTTTAAGCTATTTAATGCATGAGAAAATACGTGTAGAATTTGTATTTAAGTAATAATTATAAGAAAGATGTTTTACCCGCTTAATAAATGTGTTTTAGAAGCCAATTACTCAAAACCTCATCAGCGAACATTTGTAGCTTAATTTTAGTTCCTACCTTCGTTGAAACCATAATTAACGAAGCAACATTACTGCAATACTAAGCAACTAACTTGGAAAGTTGTCTTATTCGAGTTTAAGTTTTTTTGTGAAAAAAAAATCTTAATGACATCGATTGTTCAGCAGCATTTGTTTGTAAAGCACATTATTTCATCTCTCCATCACAATACAATAGATATAAAACTCCCCCTATGACACCATCCTAAAACCTCAAACATGAGGATATAGATACCAAGAGGTCAATCAGTCGAAAGAAGGCTACAGTAAGTCCCACATCAAAATCCTTTACAGTGGACAAATCGCTGTTTTTAAACGTCCAGTCAAGTTTGGAACTTCAGAATCTAGACACTATTGGCTAAGGTAGTTTTACACAACTGAGGAATCTCTTTTAACCTCCAAAAGAATCTTTTTTTTTTGTCGCTTAAAATATATACAAAGCCAGATTATTACATCCCTGAAGATCTTTATGATATAAGAATTCTATTATATATATATATATATATATATATATATATATATATATATATATATATATATATATATATATATATATACCAAGGCATCTCCCCCAATTTTGAGGGGTAGCCGACATCAACAAATGAAACAAAAACTAAATGGGGACCTCTACTCTCTATGTTCCTCCCAGCCTGACAAGGGACTCAACCGTGTTCAGCTGGTACTGATAGGGTGCCACAGCCCACCCTACCACGTCATCCACCACAGATGAAGCTTCATAATGCTGAATCCCCTACTGCTGCTACCTCCGCGGTCATCTAAGGCACCGGAGTAAGCAGCAGGGACTACCGGAACTGCGTCACAATCGCTCGCTATTCATTCCTATTTCTGGCACGCTCTCTTGCCTCTCTCACATCTATCCTCCTATCACCCAGAGCTTTCTTCACTCCATACATCCACCCAAACCTTGGCCTTCCTCTTGTACTTCTTCCATCAACTTTTGCATTTATCACCTTCTTTAGCAGACAGCCACTTTCAATTCTCCCAACATGGCCAAACCACCTCAACACAGTCATATCCACTATAGCTGCTAACTCATTTCTTACACCCGTTCTCACCCTCACCACTTCGGGCCTAACCCTATCTACTTGAGATGCACCAGTTATAATCCTTAGAGACTTCATCTCAAACACATTCAATTTCTGTATCTCCATCACTCTCATTCCCCACATACATCACAGTTGGTACAATCACTGTCTCATATAGAACTCTCTTTACATTCATGCCCAACACTCTATCTTTTACTACTCCCTTAACTGCCCTAACTCTGCAACCTTCATTCACTCTCTGACATACATGTGCATCCACTCCCCCATTTGCTGCAACAACAGACCCCGAGTACTTAAACTGATCCACCTTCTCAAGTAACTCTCCATTCAACATGACATTCAACCTTGCACCACCTTCTCTTCTCGTACATCTCATAACCTTACTCTTACCCACATTAACCTCAACGCCCTTCTCTCACACACCCTTCTAAATTCTGTCATTAAACGGCCAAGCTTCTCTTTTGTATCTGCAACCAGTACAGTATCATCCGCAAACAGCAACTGATTTACCTCCAATTCATGGTCATTCTCGTCTACCAGTTTTAATCCTCGTCCAAGCACTCGATCATTCGCCTGTCTCACCACTCCATCAACATACAAGTTAAACAACCACGGCGACATCACACATCCCTGTCTCAGCCCCACTCTCACCGGAAACCAATCACTCACTTTATTTCCTATCCTAATATATGCTTTACTACCTTTGTAGAAACTTTTCACTGCTTGCAACAACCTTCCACCAAATCCATATAACCTCATCACATTCTACATTGCTTCCCTATGAACTCTATCATACGCTTTCTCCAGATCCATAAACGCAACATGCACCTCCTTATCTTTTGCTAAATATTTCTTGCATATCTGCCTAACTGTAAAAATGTGATTCATACAACCCCTACCTCTTCTAAAAACCACCCTGTACTTCTAAGATTACATTCTCTGTTCTATCCTTAATCCTATTAATCATTACTTTACCATACACTTTTCCGACTACACTCAACAAACTAATACCTCTTGAATTACAACACTCATGCACAACTCCCTTACCTTTATATAGTGGTACAATACTTGCACAAACCCAATCTACTAGTACCATTGACAACACAAAATAAATATTAAACTATCTCACCAACCATTCAATTACAGTCACACCCCCTTCCTTCAACATCTAAGCTCTCAGACCATCAATACCAGATGCTTTTCCTACTCTCGTTTCATCTAGAGCTTTCCTCACTTCCTCTATTGTAATCTCTCTCTCATTCTCATCTCCCATCACCGGCACCTCATCACCTGCAACATCAATTATATCTGCCTCCCTATTATCCTCAACATTCAGTAAACTTTCATTCTGCCCAACTTTTTCTTGCCTCCTCTCCTTTTAACAACCTTCCATTTCCATCTTTCATAGTCTCTTCAATTCTTGAGCCAGCCTTCCTTACTCTATTCACTTTTTTCCAAATCTTCTTCTTATTCTCTTCATATGAATAACCCAATCCCTGACCCCACCTCAGGTCACCTGCCCTCTTTGCCTCACTTACCTTGCAGTTTACTTCCACATTTTTCTCTCTATATTTTTCGTACTGCCCTATAGTATTACTCTGCAGCCATTCTTCAAAAGCCCTCTTTTTCTCTTCCACTTTTACCTTCACTCCATTCCACCATTCACTGTCCTTCCTCATTCTGCCTCCAACAACCTTCTTGCAACACACATCACTTGCAATCCCAATATAATTTTCTTTTACTAACTTCCACTCCTCCTCTAAATTAACAGTTTCTTTTACTTTCACTTCGTCATAAGCCATTTTCAATCTTTCCTGATACTAACTTTTTACCTTCGGTTTTATCAGCTCTTCAACCGTCACTAGCTCCCTTTTACATCCACCTACTCTATTTCCCCATTCTTTTGCTACAACTAATTTTCCTTCCACCAAAAAAATTATCAGACATACCGTTAGCCATACTCATAAACATGTGCACGTTTTACAATCTTCAAACATTCTTTTAGTTATCAACACATAATCCATTAATGCCCTTTCTACTACTCTTCCATTTGCCACTCTTACCCATGTATAATTATTTTTATCTTTCTTTTTGAAAAACCTAGAACTTATCACCATCTCTTGCTCAACACACATCTCTACCAGTCTCTCACCACTCTCATTTTCATCTGGTATGCCATACTTCCCTATGACACCTTTTACCTCTCCTGCGCCCACTCTAGCATTTAAGTCAACCATGACAACTACATGATTCCTTCTACCCAGTCCTTCCATACACCTAGTTAATTCATTCCAGAACTCATCCCACTCTTCTTCACTTTTCTCACTACCTGGCCCATCCGCACTGACAAATGCCCAACATTTCCTTCCCAACCTAACCCTTACACACATTAACCTATTATATCTCCTTCCATCCACTACTTTACCTGTCATCCATTCACTCAGCAATAAAGCCACACCATCTCTTGCTCTTCCCCTTTCAATCCCAGACACTCTACCAGACATTTCACCAAACATAACTTAACCCTTTCCTTTTTAGTCCATGGGCCAGAAGGTGAAACCCTCCCCCCCCCCCCCCCCGGGAATTTTCACGACCCCCCTAGTTTTCTTCCTTAGGATGTCCTTTATGCATATCCGGGTGTTTCCAAACACATAAATTTGGCAAAAAGGAAAAATTATCACTTTTCGTACAAACCGCACGCCAAATTTTCACATTTTTAGCCGCACTGACTTTGTGTCGCTTTATATGCTCTAGCTTCCTTAATATCCAAAGGAAGTGAACGTTTTTGTTACCAGCATAATACTAAGACCAAGAGCTACACAATGGTATATAATTATGTCCCTATTTAATGATTATTACGTATTCCAGGGCCATTATTGTACCCTCACCCTTAATTTTTGTTCGAAAATGGGCACGTGTAACTAGTTGCTACTGATATTGATGATATTGTTTAGGCGTTTGGTTAAATTTTTGTATATGATTTTGTAAATAATCTTATTTAGAATATTGTATATCAGTTTCGTTAACTAATTTCACAAAATATGTGAATTTAGTGACAATAATCAATCGATTGTGTAATGGCCACATATTATCAGCAATACCCACTTTTCTCCGTAACTTCTGTAAATTGTTACATAACTGCACCATTTTGGTGTCAATAGATAACAATATATTCTCCAGCTTTCTGAAATTAGTTCTGTGCATAAATTATGATGCATTTGCAATTCAGGCAAAGGATCCAATATCAACTGGTGATAATTTATCAGCATGGCAGAACGTCCAGTTATTTTACTGAAAAAGAAAAGTCAGAGGAAAAAAATCTCTGTAGAGTGCGCCAAAAGGACTTACATTATACATTTTTCTGAACAGAAAACTGACAAAATTGTTTGAAAACTGACTGATATGAGCTTTGAAAAGATCAAGGAATCAGTGCAGCTCCGCAAAGCTAGTGCTGGTGCTAATGCGAGGATGGATGAAATCTATAAAGAAGTTCCAGAGACGCTGAATGCAAATACCCATGGAATACACAGGAAGTGTTATCAAAAGTTTATAAATGTTGATCATATCAAAAGTAGAAAACGACAACATCCAGTTGAAGATGACGAAGGGCCTTCAACTTCAAATTGAAAGCAAGTATCATCCTCATCAATTTTATTTCCTTCAGAGAGGTGTCAGAGAGTTTCCAACAAAGCGTTTTACAGAAACTGCAGCCAAGTCAATACTATAGGCTGCAAAGCATAAAAAGGACTACATATTACTTGGAAAGATTGAAGGCTGTGACCTGCAAGAATGAGAGGCACATAATCATAATTCTTGTCATAGAGATTACACTCGTAAGCAAGAGTGAAATGTTAATAAAGAGCCGGATAAGAGTGGTGTTGAATATTTAGCTGCCCATAGCGAAGCTTTCTCCTACATCTGTGATTATGTTGAAGAACATATAATCAAGGGGTGCAACGTAGAACGTGTGACAATGTTGAAAAAGAAATATTTGCTATATTTACAAGAACATCATCCATCAACTTACAATCCAAACTACAAAACCTATAAACTCAAGAATAAGCTGGAGAAACATTTTAGTCACAAGGTTAAATTCTGGGCACCCAAATACCGAAGTGAACTTATATATTCTGATCTCTTACCAGTTGGACAAGCAGTAGAGGCAGCATTTGAGATGGCCGCTTCTGAGGAAAGGTTTCTGCAGGAAGCAGCTATGATGCTCAGGCGACAACTGATGGATGCCAAAAGGAATGCTGCTGTACTGCCATGGCCACCTACAGCAGCACAGTTGATGTCCATAGAGAACAAACCACCACCAATCCTGATTAACTTTTTGTCGCAGCTTCTATGTGGGAAACCATTTAAAGATATTTCGTCAAAGATGGAGAGAATGGTTGATTCATGTGCTCAAGATGTATGAGCCGAGGAGAATGGAAAATGCCTAAACATGTTCTTCTTAAAATAACTTTGAGACATATGGCAGGAAGTGCTGAGCTCATTACACTGCTGAATCATTTCGGTCACTGTTAGTCATATTCCCAAGTGAGGGAGCTAGAAACTGGCATATGTAACCAAATCAACACACAGGAATCCTTACTTCCCGCAGCCATATCATCCTGTATGAATAATGTAGTTCTCCACTTTAGCTGGGACAACTTCGTCCTGTCTGATGAAACACCATCAGTGGCTGGAACAACACATGTAGCACATGGTATTGTCATTCAGGAGACATCTAGTAGTGCAAGTTGTGACATGAACAGGGAGCAGTCACCTCAGCAGTCAGGGAAGAGTAATAAAGACAGGTCAATTCGTTATGAGGATAAAGAACTGCCACCTTGTATCATGAGTAGGACTGAGCCTAATTTGAGAGTGGAACATGTATCTGTGACAATACCAGTTTAATTTCATGAATCCAAGGAATCAGACTTTGCTTGGACTATTGCAAGATTGTACAAATCTAATGAACAAAGTGTTCCTGGTTGGGCTGGATGGTTGTCACTGACTGGAAAAGGTTGAAACCTGTGCTCAGTCTACAGTTGATTACATGGTGCCAGTACATAGGGCAATTACTGATAATGCCACAGTTCAGCACATACTCCGACTATGCCAGCAGACCACAAAGGATGTGCAGCAGGAGGTCACTATCGTAACTTTTGATCTTGCTGTAGTAATGAAAGCTTACTCTATCGTGTGGCAAAACCCACGAGAATACAGTGGTGTTCTTGTAAGGATTGGGGCATTTCATACAATCTGCTCATACCTTGGAGTCATCGGGAAGATGATGTCCACCACAGGCTTTGAGGACATCATTATTGAGGCTGGTGTATGTACAAGTGGATCGATTCATCAAATGTTGAGGGGCAAACATTACAACCGTGCAATAAGAGTTTACAAATTGATGTATATTTTGTGTATAAGGACGAATGCACTCTCCTTACAAGTGAGGATGGATTGACTGTTCAGACTATGCAGGTGCAGGACCTATTTTCTTCACAGGAGGAAGCCAATACTCGGATCATTCTGCATTGCATCCATGCTGCCAAATCATTTAGTGCAGAAAAGGTGATTGTAGTCCGTTCACCAGATACTGATGTCTTTCTATTGCTGTTGAAGTTTTCTCAAGATATTGACCCGTCTGTGTTTTTTGATACTGGCGTTTCAAACAAGAGAAGACTAATTGATGTGAGAGCTGTTATTAGCAAACATGGTACAGATTACTGTAAACTCATGTACTCTTTTCATGCATTCACAGGATGCGATACAACAAATGCCTTCGTTCGCCGAGGTAAACTTACACCAAAGAAGACACTTGATGCCCATCCTGAATACCATTCATCATTAATATCTCTAGCAACCACTGCTGAACTTTCTGAAGAAACATTCAGTGAACTTGAACCGTTTGTCTGCTGTATGTATGGAAAGGCCAACTACAAAGATATAAACAAGCTGCTCTATGATATGTTTAGATATAAATTCCAGCCCAAGAAACGCCAAACTTTGTCCAGTTGTAATGGCATTAATCTGAGCTTGCTCCCACCATGCAGGTCATCACTGCACATGCATATCCTCAGATGCAACAACCAAGCATAGGTTTGGAATAAGTCCAGTGTGCCTTATCCAGATATACCAAGTCCAGTAGGCAGAGGCTAGAAACTTGATGACTCAGGACAGCTGCAGACTGACTGGGTCAAAGGTGATATATTGCCACAGGAACTCATTGATATCATGCTAGACAGAGAAGCTGACAGTGATGTCGATTTGCATATAGAGGATATTGATATTAACAACCTAGCCGACAACATTTATGATGAAGAATCATGAACGCAATGTGTAAATTGTCAAGCTAGTTCTTTTCTGTAGTTGTCTGTTGCCAGTGACAAAGAGAGACTAACAACTATGAGATTCATGGCCTCTGTAACACGGTTTTTTGGACTTTGCTCCTTATCAAAGCATCGGGTGTAGCTGAAAGTTGACATATGTATATTTTACAACCACACACAAATTTTGTCAGCATTATCAATAACCTAAACCCGATGGTTTTAATTCTTATAGAGTAAAAATGATCCAGCCGACGCCATGGCCAGTGATACCGAGCCAAGAGTCGAAAACATTCATTACGTAAGCAATGTAAACACCTTTGGACAAAATTTTGCCCCGCCCATCCACCAGACACCCATTCACCTTCTTCCATCTGCTATGAAACCCATAACAGCCAAGAATGGCTAATAGGATTTGGAATTGCCCCCGTGGTTGCAAACCTGCATTTGTCTTACGACTTGCAACTTTATACAGTCATGAAAAAGCCCTTGGCTATATCTATTATAGCCTGAATAGGTAATTATTCAGTTTCTAGTTTAAATCCAATGTTTATGGTCTGATTTGTATTTAGCGTAACATGATTATAATACTTGTAATGTCATTCAGGCTTTTGAACATTTCCATTAACTATTCACTATGCCACCAAGAGAGAGAGAGAGAGAGAGAGAGAGAGAGAGACAGAGAGAGAGAGAGAGAGAGAGAGAGAGAGAGAGAGAGAGATTGTATGTAAACAGTCTTTATATAACTTTTTTTTGTTAAAATAAGATTTTTGTGCTAAAATCTCCATCAGACCAACGGATCATCCGATATATTTTTTTTTCTTCTTCTTAGGCCGTACGAACGTGCTGGCTATGTTTTGGGCATGACTGCATTTTGTAAATAAATCATGAATAGTTTTAGGAGTTTTATTTGTACATCTAATGGGAATCTATAGAAGTAAAGTGAACATAATTCATTTATCCTTTAAAATATTTACTACATGTAGCAAAACAAATAGTAGTAAAGATGATAATGCAATGAAGGAATGATACCATATTTTATCTTTAGCTTCAACGTCGGCAATAACATACCCAGTTGCCATAATTTGTCAGCTTAATGAAATAACCTATCATCTAATGTTAAACTTAATTTCTGAGGAGGCCATGGCTTATTGCACAGTGAAAAAACATGACAAAGACTTTATGAATGGCGGAACAATACATAGATGTGGGTGGGGTATCAGTGCTGGCGTAGTAATACTACTGTAGCAGTACTGCCGCAACAGTAGTATGCATGAATTAAACGTTTAGGCCAACTGCTGGGATCATTGAGGATCATTTAGCACTCCTTACAACTACTCGAGAAATGAGTTTTTATAGCCAGAATTTGAATTTTCTGATCCAACAATGCCCATGATAGCCTTCAGTGTTATCCTGATTCATAACGAGGCCAAAGTGGGTGGAGTCTCATGAAGTCATCATTCTGACGATAATTATTGGTGAAGGTTTAAAGCGAAAATACGGTACCGGCTATCTTTTTTTTTTACAGTAAATAGGTAGGTAGATAGACAATGAATAAAAATTGCTTGACATTGGATATAGCAGTTATCAAATCAAGCTAGTCTACTACGTTTTTGAAAATTACCACCTATTCCATACACTTTGTCAATCTGATTGTGACCTGTAAAGTAGACTGTAATTTCTTAGGAAACTTATTTTGGGAGTTTGACAAATAATCGAAGTGTTTTTGTATTTATTAACATATTTTGTTCGTTTGTTCATTATGACAATTCTCAGTGGAGAGGTTTCAGAGTTCATAAAGGTGTACTGCTTTGCTTTTATTTACACTTTTGTGTTATTGTTGGCAGAGGTATAGCCTTCGTTGCGTATAACCAATCATCGATCAAGAAAGAGAGAAGAAATGCCGTCATAAGTTACGTAACGAGTGCGTTTGAAACCTTTTCTCTGAGTAAGTTGGCCCGTCTTCAAAAATCGTCACTTTTACTTAATAAAGTACCAAATTTATTCAACCTACGTAATGCAGAATATAGTAAAAATTTATGTGTAGATATAATGTGCATTCTGAATAAGCGTTATATTTATGAAATTCATAGAAAAAAAGTTATTGCGAAAAAACCGTGTTACAGGGGCCCTGAATCTCATAGTAGGCCATCATACCCCACATATAATGATATTTATATGAACACAACTTCACAGATTTTAAACATTGATGTAGACTTCCAAGCTCTTCACCATTTACTTGTTGGTAATAGTTGTCAGTTTAAGTTATAAATGACATTTATTTTGGTTACATTTATCTTACTCTACTGTTAATCAATGATTTTCTTGGTTCTCTCCGTGAATAACACCTGTCAGATATGAAAGTCAGACACACTGTAATAGGTAGTGTCCTACATTTATAGTTTTCGTCATATTTACTGTTTGTGCATGCATATTCATGATATAAGTATGTGGTGGCAGCTCTACAGTGGATAATGTCCAAGCAGTATACTTCTCTTCAAAGCATCTCCTTCTTTAAATGTTAGTAAAATACTCTTTTTTTATAATAAATCATAAAGATAAATTGTTTTTATTGCCATTTGGTACCAGAAAGTAGAGATGATAGGAAGATGAAGGTAGAACAAAGTTCCGTCAATTGAAATTTGGACTATTTTTAAGGAGTGGGGGATATGTATCAGCAATTTAGATAATGGATTTCAGTAACAGATTAACTTTACATCATCAAGCTTAGTTATATATGCTCCAAGCATTTGATTGGCACCAAAATAATGCAGATATGTCACGATTTACATAAGTTATTAAGAAGCGTTCACTACAAAGTAGGTATCAATAAAAATATGTGGCCATTATACAATCAATTGATTATTGTCACTTAATTAATTTATTTGGGGAAATTAGAGAACGAAACTGATATGCAATATTCTAAATAAGATAATGTACAAAATCAAATACAGAAATGTAACCAAATGCCTCATCAATATCATCAGTATCAGTAGCAACTAGTTACACGTGCCTATTTTCGAATAAAAATTAAGGGTAGGGGGTAAAATAATTGCCCTAGAATACGTAATAATCATTAATTATGGACATAATTATATACCATTGTGTAGCTCTTGATCTTGGCATTAGGTTGGTACCAAAAATGTTCATTTAGTTTGGATATTAAGGACGCAAAGTCAGTACGGCTGAAAATGTGAAAATTTGGTGTGCGGTTTGTACAAAAAATTACAATTTTTCCTTTTTCCCACATTTATGTGTTTGGAAGGAGCCGGATATGCATAAAGGACACCCAAAGGAAGAAAACTAGGGGGGTGATGAAAATTCCCTAAGGGGGGGGGGGGGGAGGGTTTCACTTTCTGGCCCATGGACTATCTTTGTCTCACACAAGGCCAATACATCCATCCTTCTATTCCTAAACATACTTCCAATCTCACATCTTATACTCTCTATTGTACTACATCCGCGCACATTCAAACACCGCAAAACTAGAGTGCCGGGACCAGTCACTCTCCCTCCAGCTCCATCTCTTTGTCGATGTTTCACAGGATTGTAGATAGAGGAGAGGGGGTTCCCAGCCCCCTCTTCCAGTCCCTTTTAGTTGCCTCTTATGACACGCGGGGATAACGTTGGTGCTATTTTAATTGTTTTTTATACCCATGCGGGCATATATATATATATATATATATATATATATATATATATATATATATATATATATATATATATATATATATATATATATATATATATATATATATATATATATATATATATTCAAATAAACCATATATATTTTTGAAACATTAATGTCTGGATTCTCTTAACGACCTCGGAATCAGAGCCCCAGGCGAAACCACACAAAGACAGACAAGAGCTTGTGACTGGCCGGGAATCGAACCCTGGTACAGCAAGCTTGTATAGACAGAGACTACCACTCGGCCACGAAGGAAGATAAAAGTCAATGACAATTCTTCTGTACTTATACCTGTCGAATTCAGGTGTATTGTACTTAGAATTGAAATCAACCCATCTTCACCATCGTAGCTAATTGGTAGTTTGTTACTTGGCATTCGATTAATGATAAATTTTGCATATTTAGCTGTGTTTTTCATTTTCAAATAAGCCATTTATAATTTTGATACATTAATGTGTGGATTCTCTTAACGACCTCAGGATCAGAGCCCCAGGCGAAATCACACAAACACAAGAGCTTGTGACCGGCCGGGAATCGAACCTTGGTCCGGCAAGCTTGTATAGACCGTGACTACCATTTAGCCACGAAAAAATATATAACGGATTTTGAGCGAAGCGAAAAATCTATTTTTGGGTGAGATGGCCATGTTGTCCTGATGGAAGGTTCCTTCAGTAGCTTCCTTTGGATATATATATAACTACTATAAAATTCCCAGAGAATTAAACTAAAGGTTTTCACAGAATTCTAACTTTTGGAGCGAGTTGTCTAAGGGTTATCCCTTTAGAAAATCGTATATCAACAGGGGACGCATGCATTAACACGTCACATGGCCATCTGCACCCCACCTAGCGTTTACGCCTCGAGGGGGGAATGTGGCGAGGTAACTGAGGTGCTGTTCCAAAGTTACCCTCCCTTTGTCACTGTTACGATACTCGCAACGTAAACAAACCGGCGCCATACCTTTGTGACGTCACGTCTGCCCTCACCATTCCGTTTTAGCTCACTATCAGCCTCCGCGATACAATACAGCAGGGAGGGGCCTAGCAGGCTGAACTGGAACAGTTGGGTGGGTCCATAGGACGACATGGCCATCTCACCCCAAAATAGATTTATCGCTTCGCTCAAAATCCGTTTTTTGGGCTCAAGCCATGTCGTCCTGATGGAAGTGTATTACAGAATTAATGTATCGTGGATTTGTTCCTAATTCAAGTGCCTGGTATTCCGAATAAACATTCCCGTGGTCTGGTGACCAAAGAGACTGTGACATCTCCGTTAAATGTCACTACCAGAGGCATTACAATGACCTGGCATCCCGACCCCCTGGTGAGGAAGGTCATAGTAGGACAAGAAGAACATCTCAAAGTAATCTGACGAGGAAAGACTTACCTGGATGAGAAATCGTGCCGGTCTCAAGACAGATCAGAAGGGTAAATATTTGTGTGGGAACAAATGTATACCATTAGATGAGTATATAAGATATAGTAGGTATACTAATCATAATAACTCTAGATTAGGTTCAGTAAAACAAGAACAGAAATATATTTTCATATAAAAATAGGAGCGAAAGAGACGCATGTGGTAAATTAAATAAATATTTTATTTAAAATTTGCATGGAAATATGAAAATTTATGTACAATAATAAAATACAATAATAGACATAGATAGGGTAAAAGATGGTGATGCAGAATCTGAAAGGGAAACAATCTTTTCTGTAATCACTAGTTCCTGAGGAACGCCAGTCTTTTAAATCAAAATACACTTCATGCCCGAGAAGATGTGGCACACGTGTACGAATCTATGTTGTTTCACTTTGGTAAAGGACAGTCCATTAGTGACACTAAGCGTCCCTTCAAATCACTATGTATCTCACTAGGGTCAACACAGGCACCCATTTGAGTTAAAGTCCCGAAAAACTCACTGTCTTACGCAGCACTAACCAGCAGGTTTCATCACGCTACCTGCTGCCACCACAAATCATTTGACTTCTTGCACCTGCTTCGAATGGTGTTTAAAAAACACTCTAGGGGACTTCCAGCCTGTGAAGGATCGGAGGCTTTCGAAGTCCATTCCTTGGAAGAAATTTAGGGAAGAGGCGACTTTCCTGGGATCGTGACCTGCGGGTGTACTGTCGGGATCCGCTCTGCAAATGAAGTAGGTGATTTTTGCTAGGTAGTAGGTAGTAGGTTGGCCAGGGCACCAGCCGCCCGTTGAGATACTACCACTAGAGAGGTATTGGATCCTTTGACTGGCCAGACAGTAATGCATTGGATCCCTCTCTCTGGTCACGGCTTATTTTTTTCTTTGCCTACACTTACACAGAATAGTTTGGCCTATTCTTTACATATTCTCGTCTTTCCTCATACACCTGACAACAATGAGATACTTAACACTTCTTCACCCAAGGGGTTAATTACTGTACTGCAATTTTTTCAGTGTACTTTCCTCTTGTAAGGGTAGAAGAGACTCTTTAGCTGTGGTAAGCAGCTCTTCTAGGAGAAGGACACTCCAAAATTAAACCACTGTTCTCTAGTCTTGGGTAGTGCCATAGCCTCTGTACCATGGTCTTCCACTGTCTTGGGTTGGAGTTCTCTTGCTTGAGGGTACACTCAGGCACACTATTCTATCTTATTTTTTTTCTTCCTCTTGTTTTTTTGAAATGGTGTGTTGGGCAGGCTTAATAGAAGGGCCATGGATGCCTGGTGGTTTATCAAGAGGTTGTCTTTTCCTTTTTCTGATTCTTTTTCTTCTCAAAACCATCCTTACTGTCCTCCCTTCAGTTGAAGTGGCTATCCTGGAGGGTATTTAGCCTTGCATGGTGTATCGGCTCCTCCATGTTGCTTAGTTTTTCCGACTTTTTACTACAGTCTATGGGTATCATCAATCACTTTGTTTATAATTCTGTACATATTGTTTTTGTTATAATTCTTGTTAATCTAGTTTTTAAGTATGATGTCTCTTTTTTATTTCTATTAATTCTTATGCTGTCTGGAGACAATGAGCGAAATCCGGGACCAGTACGTCCTAGATTTCGTCAATGTCGTCTTCTGTATTGCAATATTCGTGGTCTTCATGCAAATATCCAAGACCTTACAGTTGCGTCCAGACAGTATGATATTCTTTTGTGCTCAGAAACTTTGGTTTCTAATATGAGGCACTCATCTGAGCTCCTTACAACTGGTTTTAAGAAGCTAATAATGCTGAAACGTGATGCCATCCCTAGGGCCAGGGGAATGGCGGTGTATATTAGGACTGAGTACCCTGCTTCTCATAAGTCCTGCTATCAATGTGGATGTCATGAGATTCAGGTAATAAAAGTTTGTGGCAGGCATAACAACTTTTATTTATGTTCGATCTACCGGAATCCCGACATGGATGATTCTATCTTCGATTGTCTTCTTACCATTATGGCTAAGATACAAGAAGATGATAGAAAGGCTTCTTTTGTCTTTGTTGGTGATTTTAATGCTCTATCTCTCCTACCGATCGCCATGGCTTAAGAGCTTTAGACTTTGCCTCTGAATCAGGCTGTGAGCAAATCATAAATGAAGCTACTCACAGGTCTGGTAATTGCTTGGACCTCGTATACACTGACTCCCCTGGCGTTATAACTAGTAAGGTTGGTTCTCCAGCCGGGACATCTGATCATGCCTTGATTTAATTATTAGTGAAGACTGAGCAGCCTGTCCCTGATATATCATATTCTTGTAAAATTTATATGAAATCCCAAGAAAACTGGAATGGGATTTTACATGATCTTTTTTGCTTGAATTGGTCACAATTATATAATAGTGTAGATCCTGTTGTCCCTTTGAATGAGAATCTAGTCAACATAATTGATAGGCACATCCCTTCTAGTGTGCTAAGGTACCGAGTGAAGGACAAACCGTGGTTCAATGATGATTGTAGACGTGCTTTTTTGGAGAAGCAGGAGGCCTATCAACTTTGGAAGGGTAACAGATCAGATTTGACCTGGAACAACTATACTCAGCTTCGAGCTTTTGCTCAGAGAGTTTATGCCTCAACTGAAAAGGAGTACAGTTTAACCATAAAAGAAACACTTTCTGGTACAACTCAGGAACATAAATGGTGGTCTACCCTTAAATCTGCACTCTTCGGTGTAGATGCAACAGTTCCTCCTTTACTTAAACCAGATGGCTCAGTCACTCACTGTCCAAAGGAAAAGGCAACCCTTTTGGCTGATGTTTTTGACCATAAACAGAGTAATGAAGAACTTGAACTTCCTCATTCCTGTTTTCCTGAGGCTAAACTAACTAGTTTAGCTTTTCGATCTCGTGATATTAAAGCTCTGTTGGTGGACCTTGATGCTTATGGAGGTGTATACCCAAATGGTATTTTTCCTTTGTTTTTTATAAAGACAGCAGATTTCTGAGCTCCAAAGTTATCTGTTATTTTGCGCAAGTTAGCAAGAAGAGGAGCTTTTAGCACTAGTTGGAGAATTGGTAATGTTACTCCTCTATGTAAATGTGTTTGTGGTAGCTCAAGACCCACTGATTACCGCCCAATTTTCATAACTCCCATATTATCTAAAGTTTTTGAACTTCTTCTGGCAAAACGTCTTAATAGGTTTGCTGAAGGTAATCATATATTCCCTAGTTTGCAATTTGGTTTTCGTAAAGGCCTTGGAGCATGTGATGCCCTTCTTACAATCTCCAATGCTGTACAGAAATCCCTTGATTGTGGTCGGGAAGTTCGTATGATTTGCATTGATTTTAGTGCTGCCTTTGACCGTGTTAATCATGAGACCCCTGTTTTCAAACTGAAACAGTTGGGAGTGGGTGGGTCGTTTTTTAGCATTATCATTGATTTTTTAAGTAATAGATCTCAACGAGTTGTAGTTGATGGGCACCAGAGTGATTATAGGAATGTGATATCCGGTGTTCCACATGGTAGTGTTCTTGGCCCTTTACTTTTCATACTATATACACATGACATGTGGTTTGGCCTAGAAAACAAGCTTGTTGCATATGCAGATGATGCTACTCTCTTTGCATCAATTCCATCCCCTGAATGTAGAGCTAGGGTTGGTGAATCCCTTAACAGAGATTTAGCTAGAATTAGTGCATGGTGCAAATTATGGGGTATGAAGTTGAATCCTAATAAAACTCAAAGTATGAGTGTAAGTAGGTCAAGGACGGTGGCTCCTCAACATCCGGATCTCAGTATTGATAATGTTTCTTTAAATATTTATGACTCTTTCAAAATTTTAGGTGTGATTCTCGACAGTAAATTTACTTTTGAGAAACATATAAGGTCTGTGTCTTCTTCAATTGCACAAAAAATAGGCTTATTGAGAAAGTCTATCAATATTTTCAGTGATCAATCTATTCTGAAGAAGTGTTTTAATTCTTTCATTCTACCTTGTTTTGAGTATTGTTCTCCTGTCTGGTGTTCAGCTGCTGATTCTCATCTTAATTTGTTGGACAGAAACTTACGGTCTATTAAATTTCTTATTCCTGATCTAGATATTAATCTCTGGCACCGTCGTTCAATTAGTTCATTATGCATGTTGCATAAGATTTTCCATAACTCTGACCATCCTTTACAGTCAGATCTCCCTGGACAATTCTCTCCTGTTCGTAATACTAGGCAGGCAGTTAATTCTAATAGCCAGGCCTTCTCCATCACGAGGCTCAATACTACGCAGTACTCTAGAAGTTTTATTCCAGCTGTGACCAAGTTGTGGAATGATCTTCCTAATCGGGTGGTTGAATCAGTAGAACTTCAAAAGTTCAAAGTTGGAGCGTATGCTTTTTTGTTGACCAGGTGGACATGAGTCTTTTTATAGTTTATTTATGACATATTTGTTTTTGATGATGTTAATAGTTTATATATGACATGTCTGTTTTGACGTTGTTACTTATTTTAGAATGATTTATTGTTAATTTGTTCTCTTCATTTATTTATTTCCTTATTTCCTTTCACTGGGCTATATTTCCCTGTTGGAGCCCCTGGGCTTATAGCATCTTGCTTTTCCAACTAGGGTTGTAGCTTGGATAGTAATAATAATAATAATAATAATAATAATAAGTCGTTTTAGTGACAGGTCGCTGCCCGACGTTTCTCCTTTGAAAAGCTGTCCTCCGCCAAAGTCAGAAGTTCTTCGAAGATAGACCTTAAAACTCTCCACTGGGCATAGAGAGACATCTTCCTTCAGGGGGCAGATTCTCCAAGGGCCCCATTTTTTGGTGGGAAGTTCATTTTTAGCGAGAAACGTGGGGTCGGGGAAGAGGGTAAGTTCCCCTGTGTCGGCGAACTGTATCTGGCCCTCTTCTCTTGATAATGCCACTATTTCACTGACTCTGGCTCCCGAGGCGAAAGCAAAAAGGATAACTTTCTGAGTCAAGTCTTTCAGAGGGCAAGAATCATTGTCCAATCTAGAGGCAAAATGAAGCACCTTATCCAGGGACCAGGTGATGGGTTTCGGTGCTGGACGGAGTCTAGCACACGCCTTCGGGAGTTTATTAAATATCTTGTTGGATAAATCTATTTGGAAGGCGTATTGAAGTGGTCTGGTCAAGGCCGATTTGCAAGTGGAAATTGTATTGGCTGCCAAGCCTTGTCCATGAAGGTGAATAAAGAAGGACATGCAAAAATCTATTGAGATTTCCGTAGGATTTTTTGCCTTGACGAAGGATACCCACTTCTTCCAAGATGATTCACATTGCCTTCTGGTAGACTTTGTTTTATATTCCTCTAGGAAGTCTAAACTTTTCTTCGAGATCCCAAACCTTTTCTTCACGGCTAGGGAGAGGAAATCATGAGATGAAGATCCTTGACTTTCTTTGATGAACCGTAGACAGTCGACTTCTGCACCTGTTGGGAGAGAACTGGGACCGGCAGAGGGATCAGCTTCGGCTGTAGCTCCAGGACTAGGGGGAACCAATTGCTCCAGGGCCACTTGGGAGCCACTAGGGCTGCTGTCCCTTTGAAGGTTCTCAGTTTGGAGAGGACTTTCAGCAGAAGGTTGGGTGGAGGGAACAGGTAAATCTATGACCATCTGTTCCAGTCCAGGGACATGGCGTCCACTACTTCCGATTTGGGGTCCTCGTAAGGGGCCCCATAGCGAGGAAGTTGCTTGTTGTCGCTCGTCGCGAAAAGGTAGATCTGTAGTGCCGGGACTTGACGAGAGATGAAGAAGAATGATCTTGCGTCTAGGGACCATTCCGACTCTATGGGGTTTGTCCTCGATAGAGCGTCGGCCGACACGTTGCGGAATCCTTGTAGATGACCTGCAGACAGGTGCCACTTCTTCCTGTCTGCTAGGCGGAAGATGGGTAATAGCACCTGATTTAGGTGGGGCGATCTCGAGCCCTGACGATTGAGACATCTGACTACTACCGAGCTGTCCAGAGTTAGACGGATGTGCATCGAAGGACGAGGGGATAATTTCTTCAGGGTGAGAAGAACCGCTATGGCCTCAAAGAGGTTGATGTGAAACGTCTTGAATAGGGGAGACCATATTCCTTGAACTTGTCATTGATGGGAGTGGACCCCCAACCCTCCAGAGAAGCGTCCGTGTGGATGTTGAGCGATGGAGGTGGAGGCTGGAGAGGGATGGATCTTTTCAATGTCCTTGTTTCTGACCACAGGCTTAGCAGGGAGCAAAGTCTGTTTGGTAGGGGTCTCTTGAGGTCTCTTCGAGCGACGGATGCATTTCGTCTCCAGACTCCTGATGCATCCTTTAGCTGTGCTTGTAGCACTGGGTTTGTCACTGAGGCGAACTGTAGTGAGCCGAGAACTTGCTCTTTCTGTTGCTTGAGATCCGTTTGGATTTGAGAAGTCTTCTGACAGACCCTGCTATTTCTTTCCTTTTCTTCAGTGGAATGGAAAGGCGGTGTGACTGAAGATCCCAATGGATTCCTAACCATTGGAACTTCCGAGCTGGAGCGAGGCGATACTTCTTGGTGTTTATCTTGAAACCCAGATGTTCCAGGAACTGGGTTACTTTGCTGAAAGCTTTCAAACACGTTTCTGGCGAAGTCAACCAGACCAGCCAGTCGTCGAGGTAGGCCATCACTTGGACGCTCTGAAGGCGTAGCTGGTGGACGATCGTGTCTGCTAGCTTGGTGAATATTCTCGGAGCCACGTTGAGCCTGAAGGGCATGGCTCTGAAGGCATAGCTTCTTCGATTGAGCCGGAATCCTAGGTAGGAGGAAGCTTGGTGGTTCATTGGGATGTGCCAGTAGGCATGCGCCTGGTCTATTGAGACCGTGTAGGCCTTGTGAGGCAGTAGGGCTCTTATTTGTTGAAGAGTCAGCATCTTGAATTTATTGTTCGCAATGAACTTGTTGAGGGGGGACAAGTCGAGAATGACTCTGAGTTTGTCTGAGTCCTTCTTGGGAACACAAAACAGTCTTCCCTGGAACCTGGTGGACTTTACCCTCTTGATCACCTTCTTGTTCAAGAGTTCTAGGACATATTCTTCCAAGAGGGGGGTTGATGGCTGGAAGAATTGGTGGAAGGTTGGAAGTGGTTGTGTCCAGCTCCAACCCAGTCCCTTCTTGATGATGCTGTGTGCCCAAGGATCGAAGGTCCAGCGATCCTGAAAGTGGCGGAGTCTTCCTCCCACCGGAAGCACTTCATTGCTTCTGGTTTCCCGAGGTCTTGCCACCTTGGCCGCTAGCTCCCCTTCGTCCTCTGCCCCTGGAGCGGCGGTGAGAGGAGTCTCTGCCTGAGCCTCTACCTCTGGGACGAAAGGTAGTTGACTGACGCTCGTAGGCAGGAGTAAAGGCCGGTGATTGTGACACCACCGGTAGGGGGACCAACTGAAAGGTTTGTTGCGGTTGAGTAACCACTTGGGGAGTAGCGGGAGCCGGAAACTGGCGGTTTTGTTGACGCTGCCGGGGTCTTGGTTTGGAGGATTTCCTCTTAGGCTAAGGGTCTTCGTCCTGAGAGGATTTCCTCTTTCGTGACATGCCCCATTTGTTGAGAAGGTTCCGATTCTCAGAGGCGGCTTTGTCGACGATCTCTTTCACCAGAGCAGAGGGAAAGAGATGCTTACCCCAGATTTTGGAGGAGATGAGTTTCCGGGGTTCGTGTTTCACTGCCACATTAGCAAACACGAACTCTCTGCAGGTTCTTCTGGCCCTGATGAAGCTGTACAGGTCCTTCATCACAGTCACTAGGTGGGCTTTGGCAAGAACCATATAGAGGTCTGGGACTCTAACGTCCCCGGCCATGATCTCGAGCTGAATCTGGTGAGACAGGGAGGCAGCCACTCTCTCCTTGGTCTCTTGCTCCCGACAAAGAAGGTGGTCATTCAATTTCGGGAGGTCCTCGTTGAACTGACGTCCAGCTACGTCAGGGTCCAGCTTCCCAACCTTGAAGGTGAACTGGATATCTTTCCAGAACTTGTCGTCGGGGGGAAGGGCGAGGGAGAGAGGCCTACACTCCTCCAGGGTAGGACAGGGTTTTCCTTCCTCCACTACCTTCATGACCGCACGAAAGGGTTTCTCTACGAAGGGGAAGGATGCGGAAGGGGGGGCAAGAAAGGACGGGTGCTTCTTGCACAGAGCCGGCATTTTCGAGTTAGAAAAACCGCAGCTCTTCAGGCAGTCTGCCAGTAAAGCTTGGGCCTTTGAGTGATCAAAAATGATGACCTCTTTGGGCTCAGTCTCCTCCTTGGAGGCTGGTTCGGTCTTAAGTCGGACGTAACAATCCGGGTAAGCTTCGTAATTAGGGAAGAATTCCACTTCTTTCAGGAGGATAAACCCTAGCTTGTCATTATTGAATATTTTTCCAGCTGTGATTGGCATATGCACGGCATACCTCCAGGGGTTAGACTCCAAGCAGGAAGGAAGGTCCTTAACCGAGATCTTCTTCGGTTACCTCAATTCCATGGAACGGCTTGTAATCTGGGCGGAATGCTTGCTAAGCTTCTCGTCCATTAAGGCCACCAATACCCGGATGGCATATTTGGTGGCAGGCAGCAGGGGCTGCGGTGCGGCGGAGGTAGAGGGGACTGGCTCCTCGACCACTACGGGAGCGGCCGGAGGTGGAGGGGCGACCTCGTCCTCAGAATCAGGGTATTCCACCTGATCCTTTTCTTCCTCGGGATCCTCGCCCATGAGGGTCCTCTTGGTGTCGTCGGACACGTCCGACATCTTCTCCACCTCGTCTAGACTACACTTGCTAAGCGTAGTCTCGATGTCCGGTTCTACGGTCACTTGAACAAAGGGGATCTGATCCTAGAAGATAACAGAATCTGCCAACGCTTTCGGGAAAAGGATGGCCCTCATCTTCTCGTTGGGGGAGATATGGCCCGGCAGCATTTTTCTGGAAACCGTGCACCCACCTGCGCAGTTTCTCTCGAGCATTGTCCCTGGCTTCTAAGGACGGGAGGTTGTCGAACCCCTCGTCGAGGAGGCCTTTGCAGACTGGGCTGGACACTGGATCCCAGTACTCGAGGTTGCCCTTCTTTGCAGTACAGGGGGCGTGGGTCCGACACGCACGATGCCCGTAAAAGTCCGGGCGGCGAACCGAGCAGAAGGGGCTGTCACACTTCAGGTACTCCTCCTGTAAAAGAAAGAGAACATGAGTACATGGAAATAGAGTCCTTAATTTAATTCTCAAACTTAGAATTGTGTTATGTGAGCTCCGGATAGGTGAGCTAGAAAAGAAGTAGGAAGACACATACTTGTGAATCCCTTCTAGCCCGGTACCGCAACCTTTTCTGCTGGCAATTCCTTAGAACCTGAGGTTATAGGAGAGGGAATGGTATTCCTATGGGGAAGCCAGACTAGGCTTCTTGTAGAGGAACTGTCTGCCGAGTAGAGAAGGTCTGAAATCGTTCAAAACCTAGATAAAGGAGGAGAAAATAGGATAAACCTCTCAATATCTGGTAAGGTCCCGGTAAGAGACTGCACTGAGAAGCACAGAATATGCTGGAAACATTGTATTGTACACACATACAGCTCAGAACCTTTCTTCAGGGTATGAAACAGCAAAGAAGATCAGTTTGGCTATATGGATTGGTCGACTGCTGGCACGTGGCCTGCAGCCGGGGGGAAGGGGTGCCTGTCCCTGGAAGTCGCGGAGCGTTGCCGGCAAGCCATCGGCAAGCCGGAGGCCAGGTCCGGCAGGGTGAATCCATCAAGACTACACACTGAGCAGCAGAGAGGTAAGAAACACTTATAGGGGCGACCGCCGGCATGGCGGCAGGTCGCTGGTAGGCCGGAGGCTTCCGGCAGCCGGCAGGCTGTCGGCGATGGTGAACCTACTTGGGTACATAAGATGGAAGGTGTCTGAGAAGCCGACGGCAGCGGTGGCGCCCCCGGCGGCGGCGGTAAGGGGCGGCGGTTGCCGGCAGCGGCGGCAAGGGGCCGCCGGCAGGCTGACGCCATAGTTGGTCTTCAGACAGGAAGTCCTATGAGGTAGGAAGGTCACCTGAGGTGCTGGCGGCTAGCGACGGCAAGGGGCGGCGGCCCCCAGCAGCCGGCAGGGTGGTGCCTTAGGTAATCCTGAGATAGGAACGTCCTATGCAGTAGGGAGTCACCTGGCGTGCAGGCGACGGTCACCGGCAGGCGGAGGCGGCAGTGGACCGGCACCATGATAGAAGAGAGAAAGATAAGAAAGAAAGGAGGAAGGGTAATGTTCGATACCCAACCGGCTTTCCTCCGGAAGGGGTGTACTCATGATAGGGGGGTTGGGAACAACCTATCATCCGACGGCAGGGAGCCGGCAGATGGCTGGATGCCTATGGTAATCCAAGGGGAGATCAGAGAACACTCTAAACAGGGGGGGAGGTTGATCTTCTGCCAGCAGGGCGGCCACTAACACAACACCATAGTTCTACTATGTGGGGGAAGTGTAGCAGAGCGGCCACCCCGGCAGGAGAGCGCAGCTTAACTTACAATTCTCCCTGAGGGAGAATTGTAGGACAGCAGACTGGGGTGGGAAGGCAAGTTGACACAAAGGATAGAGTGGGGTAGGGGGTGGGGGGAGGGGGTGAGGGGGCAGAAGGGATCGGGACCCTAAAGCTCCGAGAGGGTGGGGGAATCTGTTTTCTATACTACCCAGGCAGGAGAGAAGCGCTCTCCAACCATAGGGTAGGTTAGCTCAGAGTAGGAACAGAACTTGTGTACTGTCCTAAACTATAGTAAAACAGAAACCCCCAAAGCCTAACCTAAACCAGGAGATCTCCTCCTAGATTAGGTAAGGCTGGGGATGCATATTGCTAGGCTACAGCAGGAAGGGACGAGTCCCAACCAAGAGCAGTCTAGGGGGGAGGGCTAGGCCCCCCACTTTCAGTCTCAGTCGATACCCCAAGGGATATATATTAATACATTAAAGTCTGGATTCTCTTAACGACCTCGGAATCAGAGCCCCAGGCGGAACCGCCCAAAGACTATGATATCGGACCGGCGGGGATTTGAACCCTCTTCCAGGATATCTGTATGCCAGTGACCATACCACTCTGCCACGAAGAAAGATAAAAGTCGATGACAATTCTTCTGTACATATACCTGTCAAATTCAGGTTTTCTGTACTTAGAATTTAAATCAACCCATCCAGATATCCTGGACGAGGGTTCAAATCCCCGCCTGTCCGATATCATAGTCTTTGGGCGGTTCCGCCTGGGGCTCTGATCCCGAGGTCGCTATGAGAATCCAGACTTTAAAGTATTAATATATATGGCTTATTTGAAATATGAAAGAAACACGTTTAAATGTGCAAAAATTTATCATTAATCGAATGCCAAGTTCCAAACCTACCAATTAGCTACGATGGTGAAGATGGATTGATTTCAATTCTAAGCACAGAAAACCTGAATTTGACAGGTATATGTACAGAAGAATTGTAATCAACTTTTATCTTTCTTCGTGGCAGAGTGGTATGGTCACTGGCATACAGATATCCTGGCCGAGGGTTCAAATCCCCGCCGGTCCGATATCATAGTCTTTGGGCGGTTCCACCTGGGGCTCTGATCCCGAGGTCGTTAAGAAAATCCAGACTTTAATGTATTAATATATATGGCTCATTTGAAATATGAAAGAAACACGTTTAAAGGTGCAAAAATTTATCATTAATCGAATGCCAAGTCCCAAACCTACCAATTAGCTACAATGGTGAAGATGGGTTGATTTTAATTTTAAGTACAGAAAACCTGAATTTGACAGGTATATATACAGAATAATTTTCATCGACTTTTATCTTTCTTCGTGGCAGAGTGGTATGGTCACTGGCATACAGATATCCTGGACGAGGGTTCAAATCCCCGCCGGTCCGATATCATAGTCTTTGGGCGGTTCCGCCTGGGGCTCTGATCCCGAAGTCGTTAAGAGAATCCAGACTTTAATGTATTAATATATATGGCTTATTTGAAATATATATATATATATATATATATATATATATATATATATATATATATATATATATATATATAAATATATATATATATATATATATATATATATATATATATATATATATATATTTATATATATACCTATATATATATATATATATATATATATATATATATATATATATATATATATATATATATATATATATATATATATATATATATATATATATATATATATATATATATATATACATATAACTATATATATATATGTATATATATATATATATATATATATATATATATATATATATATATATATATATATAGATATATATATATTCTAATAGACATTTATTCCTAATAAATGACTAATAGAGATGGTTAGTAAAACGAATGTAGTATGACAATGGGATTATACCTGTAATGAAAACAGAGACTATATTTCTTTCTTGAAGGAAGAAATGATGAGTGCCACTCTCAGACTGAAGAAAATTTATAAAATGATTTCTCTTCATAATTCCTGTACTATATACTACTATCTGCACTGTGTACTACGTACAGCGGCACTAGTGCTATCTGTATAATTCCACACCTGGGATTTTGAACAGAGCTAGTGTCACCATGGTAACACTTAATCAAAAGAGGTCACACCTAAGAAGGATGACCACTTCTCCCTTTAATTGACAGTCCCAGTCAATTAGCTGTTCATCGTAGAATTAGACGGTAGGTTATATATTCTACCTGACGTCACCACATACTGCTTCAAATCATGGACTTGCTTAGCGTAGTGTTTGTAGGACACTCTGGGTGATTCTCACCCAGTACATGTGCAAGGACATGTGAGGTCCCAAACTATTAACTGTTTACCACAGTAATGAGGGGCAGGTTATAATACACTACCTGCCACCACTACGAAGTGTTTCAGTTCATGCACTTGTTTTGCATAGTGTTTGTAAAACACTCTGGATGATTTCCATCCAGTGCATGAACGAAGATGCTCAAAGTCCATATACTAAAAGATGTTCAGTGATGAAGCAATCTTTCTCGGATCATGACCTGCGGGAGTACTGTCCGGATCCGCTCAACGAATAAAGTAGGTGAGCTTCGCCCTTCATTGTTTCAGGGATAAATTTGATCCAGAAGTTTCTCCTTTAAAGAGCTGTCCTCGTCTGAAGTCTGAAGTTCTACGAAGATAGACCTTTAGACACTCTACAGGACATAGAGAGACATCTTCCTTCAGAAGGCAGATTCTCCAGGGACCCCACCTCTTAGTGGGTAGCTCGTTTTTAGCTAGAAAGGATGGATCAGGAAAGAGATTCAGTTCTCCTACCTCCGTGAACTGAATGTTACCCTCATCTCTGGATAGGGCCACTATTTCACTAAATCTAGCCCCAGAGGCTATAGCGAACAGAAAAATAACCTTTTGGGTTAGATCCTTAAGAGAACAGTCTTCATTGTTTCCAGATGAGGCATAATGTAGGACCTTGTCCAAAAACCAAGAGATGGCCTTTGGTATATAGGAGAGGCCTAGTCAAGGTGACTTGCACGTATTTATCGTATTGGCTGCCAGACCTTGGCTATGAAGGTGGACAAAGAAGGACAGACAGAAGTTCATTGAAATATCTTTCGGTCCTTTCGCTTTCACAAACGCAACCCACTTTTTCCAGGAAGACTCATATTTTCTTTTAGCTGACTTAGCCTTGTATTCTTTTAAGAATTCTATATTGCCTTCTTAAATCCCAAATCTTTTTCTAACCGCTAGAGTAAGAAAATCATGAAATGAAGGGTTTGGGTTCTCTGTGGTAAAACGAAGGCAGCCTATTTCTGAACCTTCGGAAATATAACTAGGATCAGAGCTAGGACCAACCTAATCTAGTCTATCAGCCCCACTAGAGGATCCTTGTATGGGGCTACATATCGGGGTAGTTTCTTTAAGACGCTCGGGATGAAGAGGTCGAATTGCAGTTAGAGGGACTTGTTCCCATTTGGGAGGGAATAGGTCTGTGTCCATGGACCATTCCGACTCTATCGGTTTGGATCGAAATAGAGCATCCACTGTCATATTGTGGATCAGTTGTAAATGAACTGTTGGCAGGTGCCATTCCTTTAAGAAAATGATTGATAACTTCACCTAGACTGTATGAGACGTTCGATTGTGACGTCTTATTATCGCTTCGGTATCCCAGATCAGTCGTAGGGAGTCTGATCTGTGTGGAGGGGGCTTCCCCACTCATGATAAGAATAGCAGAGTCTTGGGACTTTCATGCTTTAGTTTTAGATAGAGAAGCGATTAAAGAGGGACTGATATCAGTCTTTTTTTATCTCTTTGAGCGTTTGGCGCGTGTTTTCTCCAGGCTCTTAACGCATCTTTCCGCTGTGCTCTTTGCACTAGGTTTGTCACTATTGCGAACTTGGGAAAGTTTAGTGCTTGTCCTGGTTGGCGTTTTGGAAATCTGACTGATTACCTGAATCTATTGACAGACCTCGCGAGCTCCTATTATATTCCCAAGGGAAAGGAGAGTTGATATGACTGTGGGCTTCGATGGTTTTTTAGCCATTGAAACCCTTGAGCTGGATAAAGTCGAGACTTCTAGAAGCTTATCTTGCATCTGTGATGTCCCGGGAACCGGGTCATTTCTTTGAATGCACATTGGCCAGCCACTGCGGGTGCTGCCAATCCAGCCTCTCGTTCAGGTATATTAATGCCTGAACCATTTCTAGGCTTGACTTTGACGTGACTAAGTTTGTCAATCCTATGAAGATACTTAGGACTGTGAGTCCGACACGTATCTTTCCTAGGATGAATGTTACTATCTGTAACATGAATTCTAGATAGGAGGAAGAGGGTTGGTTGACTGGAAGGTTCCGAAGGACACCTTTCAGGTCTGACAAGACTAAAAACACCCCTATTTGGAACAAGGTCCATATGTTCGGAAGGATTAACATTCAGAACTTGCTGTTTTCTATGAACTTGTTGAGTGGCGACAAGTTCAGAATGACTCAGAGAATTCTTCAGTCCTTCTCGTGAACACAAAATAGCCTTCCCTGGAATTCGATGGGCTATAGTTTTCTTACCACCTGTATGCTCTATAGCTCTCAGGTATACTCCTCCAGGAGGATTTTGAATTGTAGGAGAAGGTAAGGAAATGATGTTGGGGACATTTCTGTTTCCCATCAAGGGCTCATCTTGAATAGGCTTTGGACCAAAAGATCGAAGGTCCTGCGATCCTGAAGGTATGTTCCTTCTAGCAGAAGCGTCTTCATGCTTCGAATAGTCTGTTGGTTTAGACTTTTGACCATCTGCCTGTGGCATCGTGGTCACTGGAATAGTGGGATGTTGTTGAGCAGCCCGGATAATTCCAGGATTTTCCATCTTCTTTTTAGGTTGGGGACCCACAACAATGGAAGATTTACTCTTTGAAAGGATGCCCCATTTTTGGAGAAAACTTATGTTCTCCATGGTGGCGTTCTTAATTACTTTCTTAATTACCTCGTGAGGGAAGAGGTCTTTACCCCAGATGTTGGAAGATATTAGCTTCCTTGTTTCGTGTTTCATTTTTGCAGCAGCGAGCACAAACTCTCTACATGCTCTCCTAGCCTTCATAAAGGCGTAAAGGTCCTTCACTAAGGTAGCCATATGCATTTTGGCTATGACAAGGAGCATGTCTGGGGTATTTTCGTAGGTTGAACACAACTCTATGTAGTTTTGTAGAGAAAGGGATGTCGAAAGTCTCTCCTTTGACCCGTGTTCATTATGCAAGAGCAACTCAGATAATTTAGGGA
>NC_090747.1:26432417-26442417 GCF_036898095.1 Palaemon carinicauda | reverse complement strand
GTTTACCCTTAAAAGACTTGATGACTAAAGCCGACTCCCTTATGGACAGCCTCTTCACGACCTTCAAGACCTCCATCAACGCCTCCATTCCTTTCAAAGAGGACGCCTATTCAACGTCAACCGAAGCTCACGAGAATGGCATAGGACATGCACGCCTACCCTGTGACGAGCTGGAGCAGCGACAAAGCCACCCATCACCAACCAATCGCTCACACCCCAACCAATGACTTCTACAGCCACATACTAACGCCTATCGGCCACAGTTTTGCTACTACCACTACAGATTCGGGGCAGCCGCGAAGAAATGTGCCAAGGATTGTCATTGTCCAAAAAACGTGTAAGTAGGCCATCACTTGTGACGGTGGCCTCCCGTGTTTCTAGTTTTGTCTTTTTACATGGTGCAGGAACGGGCGTGCGAGTTTTGGTAGACACGGGTGCTTGTCGTTCTCTTTTGTCGAGGGTACTCTTCATGACACGACGTAGTCTGTCTACGTCTGCCGACGTCCGCCTGGTAGCTGCTAATGGATCTGTGATACCCACCTACGGTTACGAGAACCTCACATTATCATTTGGAAACTGTATATTTAATTGGAAATTTCTCGGCTCCCTCCATCCGTGGGGGGATTACAGGCGCCTGAACATGCAAACAGAACCGAATCACCACCCTCTCCCAAACATCGCTGACGTGACTTCCTACCTGCACAAAGCGAAGGTTTTCTCCACGCTCGACCTCCTGAAGTGGTATTATCAGGTGCCTATGAACCCAGAAGACATCCCCAAGACTTCTATCACCACTCTGTTTGGTACATACACCTTCAGTTACTCCTGGTTTGTCCTTCATAATGTTGGGGCCACTTTTCAACGTCTCATAGATGGCATCTTAGGGGACCTCCCCTTTTGTGTATGTTATATGGACGACATACTTGTGTTCTCTTCCTCAAAAGAGGAACACCTCCGTCACGTGCGCATTGTGCTCAACCACCTGCAACAAAACGGCATTTTATTCCGGTAAGACAAGTGTACCTTTGGCGCCAACAAAGTGTCGTTCTTAGGGCACCGCATCACTCCTGAAGGAGTCCATCCCCTCCCTGAGAAAGTAGCAGCCGTTCAGAGCTTCCCCATGCCATTAACCGTAAAAGCTCTGCAGGAATTCTTGGGCATGATCAACTATTATCATCGTTTTCTGCCACCCATTGCCACCACTCTTGCTCCCCTCTACATCTCCCTCAAGGGAAGCCAAAAGACCAGAAGTGGCGTCCCCTTCATGAATTGGCCTTCTGTAATGCAAAGAAGGCCCTATCAACTACTGCGGCTCTCACTTTTCCTATCCCACAAGAACCTCTACATCTATCGACCGATGCCAGCGACGTCGCTACTGTTGCAGTACTAGAACAGGCGGTCAACGGCTTGCCCTGCCCATTGGCCTTCTTCAGCAGAAAACTGTCCAAGCTTTATTCCACCTTTGATCCCAAATTGCTGGAGGTGCACTTGGCTGTCTGTCACTTTCACCATTTCTTAGAAGGTACGCCCTTCATCATTCGCACAAACCACATGCCTCTGGTGCACGCCTTCACTCAACAGTCTGATGCTTGGTTCATCTGTCAATGCCGACATCTCTCCGCCGTGGCTGAATACAATTGCACCCTTCAACACGTCCCTGGGAAAATGAATCACGTTGCCGATGCCCTATCAAGAAACACATTGGCTGCCATTCAACTGGATTGGATTACAACGCCTAGGCTGAAGCCTAATGACTGGATCCAGAGTATCAAACATGTAGGATATCCTGCACATCCCTCCGTTGGGAAGACATCTCCCTTGACGACTCCAACACCACCCTCCTCTGTGACGTCAGTACTGGTAGACTGCGACCTTGGATTCCTGCTCCCATGTGCCGACAGGTGTTTGATTTCTTGCGCGGCCTTTCAAATCACTCGTGCTGTGCTACTACACAGCTGCTGAAGAGGAAGTTCTTTTGGCACAGCATTTCTACGGATGCTAATGATTGGGTCCCCGTCTAAACTTCTTGCCAAACCTCCAAAATACATCGACACACGGATTCAGGAGTGGGAACCTTTCCTCAACCTCAGCGTCGTTTCGCCTACATTCACGTCGACATGGTAGGCCCCCTACACACATCACAGGGACACCGTACCTGTTTACCATCATCGGCCGCTCGACTCTGTGGCATGAAGCCATTCCCATGGAAACTGCAATGTACGCCTCATGTACATCTGCCTTACTCTCAGGATGGATTGGAAGATTTGGTATCCCAGAGCATATTACTTCTGACAGGGGTACCACTTTCACTTCTCAATTGTGGACATCGTTAGCGAATCTCCTGGGCATCACCCTACATCAGACAGCTGCCTATAACCCGGCTGCCAATGGAATGGTTGAACATTTTCATCACACCCTCAGAGCAGCTTTGATATCTTGCTGAAAGGACTCCAACTAGTTTACTCAGCTTCCCTCGGTCCTCCTGGGATTAAGGACTACTCCTTAAGATGCCCTCGACGTCTTGGCATGCCGACAGACTTGCACTCTGTAACGCATATCTTCCTACACAACGACACTAGCAAGCCACCGCTAACGCCGCCTTACACGGGCCCTTTCCTTGTGATCCAACGCTGTCCGAAAGCATTCCTACTAAACATTCATGGCAAAGAAGACTGGGTGTCCATTGGTCGTCTAAAACCTGCTTATCTCCTGCCAGGTGACCCGCCTACAGTTCACCACTCTAAATCAGGGTGCCCTATTTAACATGTACAGTATGTCATTTTTAGGGGGGGAGGGGAACCATGTACCAACCGTGTGTCACACGATCGTACATAGTAACGACATTTTATTTTTTTGTATATATTATGCTTTGTATCTTGGGCACTCCCCTCGCACTGATAGGGACCTGAAATAACATGCTTATTTTTCTCACCGTTAACTGTTAACTGGTGCAGTTGTCGGTTGAACATGAAATTGCCTTTTAGGTTGTTATGTCCTTTTTGCCTGGAGTTTACATATATACAGTAAAGATGGATATTCAATAATAAAGTTACTCAGTTGCTTTCATCCTGCCTTTGAGTCACAACTTACTCTTGGCTCGTCACAATATACATTATCCCACAAAACACATGCAAAAGGAATAACTAATTTTAATGCGCATGTTTCATTAGAAGTAATATATTTAATGAAATACTACAAATACTTTTCATTGGCTTTAGATGAGAGTACATATGTAAGTGACACCAGCCAGTCACTCGTATTCAGCCCTACTATAGACAAGAATTTCATAGTACAAGAAGAGATTGTAAAGATGAAGTCCATGAGTGGTGTTACAAGACGCGTATAGATCTATGCAGTGCTTAATTCAGTTATCGACAAATATGGAGGATTAGGAAAATGCTTTCATTGTTTTATATATAATCCTAACCTAACCGGTTGGGCACATTGAAGGTTTTCATAAGAAGTTGTTACTCCTTAGTTCATGCTTAAGAAAGAATGAATGTGTACAATTTTCATAATACCTTAAGCTCATTCTAGATAATATAAAGTTAGTTTTTACATGCTTTGTCTAAAAAAAAAATAAAGTTTATCTCTTGAATTTGAAAACAGATTTTTGAGGCGTTGAGAAGCTGAAGCTCAGCCTTCTGTTATTCAATAACCCAATTGTTCCTTGCAAAAAAAATGTAAAGCAGGATAGTTTCTTGAGTTTGATTTGCAAGGATAGATTCCTAAGCTGAGATACTTGGTCATGAAGCTATACTCCATGTTTGGTAGGTCATATGTGAATGCACGCTTTTAAGTATGAAGCAAGTAAAATCTATATCAGAAATCTATTGGAAAATGAAAAACTTAATGCATGTTATATGCATGCTACTACCAAACAGTGTCCCCCAACTTTTCATTATTACTTTGTTAGTATTAATGCACAGATGTTATAGATATATTTATGTATATTTTTTGTGTATAGGGCCCGCATTTTTTACTTATGTAGAACTTTAAATTCTCAGAGTATTTTTTCTGACATAATCTTAAGAATAAGTAAATAAATGAATATATATATATATATATATATATATATATATATATATATATATATATATATATATATATATATATATATATATATATATATATATATATATATATATATATATATATATATATATATATATATATATATATATATATATATATATATATATATATATATATATATATATATATATATATATATATATATATATATATATATATACATATATATATATATATATATATATATATATATACATATATATATATATATATATATATATATATATATATATATATATATATATATATATATATATATATATATATATATATATATATATATATATACAGTATAAGTATATATATATATATATATATATATATATATATATATATATATATATATATATATATATATTTAAAGTAATTTCAGATAATATACACTTCCAATAAGAGACCTAAAAAATCTTCCTTTCAAATAACACTGGGAAATCTTGGGGTTAAATGCCCGGTGATTACGAAATGATCAGATAATAACAGAGTTTATTACAACACTTAGTCACTTGAATTAAGGAATACAAATAGTCCTCATTTAGCTTAGAAAATTTAACTAATTGCTCAAGTCCAAAATTGGAAGGTGTGAATCAATAACCTCAATGGATTAGAAGGCTAAATTTTATGACGAAGTGGCATTGAGAAACCGCTAAGGGATTTTTCTCTTTGATATCATAACTGAAATTCTAAATATATCTTCTTATAATAATAATAATAATAATAATAATAATAATAATAATAATAATAATAATAATAATAATAATAATAATAATAATAATAATTTACTAAGAGAATATGCGAAAAGTATGTTTTTTTATATGGCTTAAGCAACCTTTGCACCTACATAAATCAAAACTTTCTACATTCTAAATGGTTAACTTCCCTACTTTCAATAGCTAGATGAGTTTGAGGGCGATATATTATCCCTTCGTTATAGTGACAATTATAAGCACCTCGCTCTATGTCATCACAGTGAAGTTAACTCTATACTGCATTTGCCCCATAGCTGTGGAGACACATGAGCGAGGGCAATTAACATGAGTTTTAATTATTACACATTTTCTTTAGCTCCATCACCCCTATAATATAGGGTATATATAATTCTTAGGATACTCAAGCTGTGATAAGGTACCTTTTCGTCTATTTCTAAAGACATCATTTACACAAATGTTCCCCTTATATAATTTTTCAATATATATGATAAAGGAATAGTATTAACAAACATAGCCTGACGGCTCAAACGTGCAGGTACAGCATCATTTAGGACAATCGTATAAATAAACAATTGAGGTATAGCTTAATATTTAGTCCCTCTACTAAGTGATCTCACTTTCAATGCTTACACCTTGCAAAACTCATCTCAGTTTGTACCTCATATTCTCCAGAAAGATCCCAATAGTTTTATGGTCAGTTATGATGTTACCTCTTTATTTACTAATATTCCACTTTAAAAAACAATAGACATTATTTTAATTAGAATATTTCTCAACCCGACTTCCTCATTTCATGGTTTTAACGTTAACGCTTTTAGAAAATTACTTGAACTTGCCGTAACCGAAACATTCTTTATTTTCAAAGTTTACAAACAGGTTGATGGTATGGCAATGGTTTCTCCCTTGGGCCCTACCTTTGCAAATATATTCATGTGCCACCTTGAAAAGTTGTTCATTGATCAGTGCCCTGTGTCCTTTAAACCCCTATTTTATAGACGATATGTCGATGATACCTTTGTTTTTTTCATTATGCCACTTTGTTTTTAGAGTACATAAACTAATTTCATTCAAATATTAAGTTCACTTTAGACTCCGAACATAATGATCAACTTTCCTTTTTAGATATTAAGATTTCACGTGGTAATGGTGCATTTAGTAATGGCATTTTTAGAAAACAAACTTTTACAGGATTTGGGTTAAACTTTTTTAGTCACTGTCCGATTTAATTTAAAGTAAACTCTTGTAAAACATTAATTTTTAGAGCTTTTATTCTTTCTTCAGATTGGGGTAGATTCCACGAGGAAATTAAGTTTCTAAAATTATATTTTGTTAGGAACTGTTATCTATGTGACGTGTTTGATAAATTTACGAAGCAGTTTTTAGATAACTTTTTTATTCCGAGAGCCGCAGTACTAAGCGTACCAAAGAAGCAAATGTATGTGTCTACCACTTATATATAACTATAAAAATGTTAAATATAAACTTAAAAAAGCTCTTTTTAATTTGTATCCAATTTCAAGTTTGTATTAAAAAATCCACCATCCATAGGTAGCATGTTCACATTCAAAGACGCTTTACCAGATTTGATGCGGTCCTCAATTGTTTATTTATATAATTGTCCTAAATGTAATTTAGGAACTTATATTGGTTGTTCCAACCCTCTCTTGAGGTTCCGCATTGACTCTCATAGAGGAGTCAGTCACCGTACAGGTTGTATTTTAAATAAAAAAGAATTTTCTTCCATACGTAATCACGCTAGTGAATGCAAGCAATCAATGAACTATTCTAATTTTAAAATACTAACCCAATCACCCAATAGCTATTCTCTACCTACCCTAGAAACACTTTTCATTAAACAGCTATCCCCTACTCTCAATCACTCAACAACATCTCTTCCTTTATATATTGCCTAACAACTTTCTCCACTTAATCTTCTAACCATTACTTATACGCTCTAATGTCTAAATCTCCCTGCCTTTCAATGTTTCAGTCTTGGTTTTTTTTTTCATACTAGGCGAATTTCTTTCTTATCCGGAGTTTTTTTATTTCATTTTATCTGTTTTTTTTTTCCTATATTCCAGGTTATTCCTGTGTATCATTGTTTTGATTCCTACATCTATTGTGTTTCTGATCTTTAAAGATTTGTGTATTTGTTCTAATTGTGATATTGCTCTATTCTTATATCATTCATTTAATCTTTTAAAACTTAATTTTATGTATTTGGTTTGATTTATTATTTTTTTTAGTATATTTCCTCCACATAATTTTTTAAGTATTTCGATGTATTTGTTATAATCCTTGCCTTTTTAACTGAATTTCATTGACTTACTTTTATAGCTCCGATGATGGGAAATGTTGTTCCCAAAAGCTTAGCAAATAAACTGTCCAAATGTTGAAGTATCTGCTTTCCTTCGCATTTCTACTAAACCTCGAGCTCTCTAGAAGCGAAAACGACATTAATTATATATATATATATATATATATATATATATATATATATATATATATATATATATATATATATATACATATATATATATATATATATATATATATATATATATATATATATATATATATATATATCAACACAAAAGTGTTCATGTTTCTTAGAATGTATTGGACAAAGTATATATGTATATATATATATATATATATATATATATATATATATATATATATATATATATATATATATATATATATAACCTAGCCACTGGGGGAAGGCAAGATAGCCCAACTCAGTGCCGGTCCCAAGCCCGGATAAATAGGGAGGGTTGGAGTCAGGAAGGGCATCCGTCTGTAAAATCTCCTGCCAGAACTTTTATGAAATGAGTCTTACAAGGAACGAGAATAGGGCTAGGCTGTCACCTGGAAGTGACCCACAGATACATCGCCCTAACTCTGTGGACATGCAAGGGCTACCGCATCGTGAGCGAGTGCGGCTAAAGATGAGAGCTCGAGAACTACGAGTAGGAACCTTAAATGTTGGTACAATGACAGAAAGAGGGCGGGCAATAGCTGACCTTATGAAAACAAGACGAGTAGATATTCTGTGTGTACAGGAGACAAGATGGAAAGGTAACAAAGCGAGGGAACTTGGGGAGGGGTATAAGATGTTCTATAGCGGAGCAAATAAAGAAGGTAGGAATGGTGTTGGAATAATTCTGTCAAGTGAAATGAAGAAGGAAATCGTTGAAGTAAATAGAAGAAACGATAGGATTATTTGGGTCAGGCTGATGGTTGAAAATTGCACTGTTAACATCTTTAGTGCATATGCACCCCAGTCAGGATGCTCAGATGAAGAGAAAGATCACTTCTAGTCAGACTTAGAGGAGGAGATGGAAAAGGTACCAGCAGATGAAAGATGCCTTGTCGGGGGAGATCTGAATGGGCATGTAGGCCAGAATAACCATGTGATCAGCCGTATACATGGTGGGTATGGCTATGATGAAAGAAATGCAGAGGGTGAGAGAATTGTTGATTTTGCTGTGGCCAAGGATATGGTACTGGCGAACACTTTTTTCACCAAGCGGCAAGAACATCTAGTTACGTACAAAAGCGGCGGAAGGTCCAGCCAGATAGATTACTTGATGTATAAGAGGAAAGATTTGCGCGAGGTAAAAGATTGTAAGGTCATACCAGGAGATCATGTGAGTGTGCAACATCGTTTGGTAGTGATGGACTTGGTTATGGAAGTTGAACAAATAAGGAAGAAAAAAATGCAGGGGCCAAAAAGGATTAAATGGTTTAAGCTGAAAGATATTGAACTTTGTAGGCAGTTTAAAGAAAAAGTATTAGAGGAACTAACTCATGAAATTGAGGATGTTGATGAATGGTGGAATAGAACGATGGAGATAATACTGCGGGTTGCTAGAGAAATACTGGGTGAGAGTAGTGGTAAGATGTTCGAAAATAAGGAAACGTGGTGGTTCAGTGAAGAAGTGAAGGATGCAACAAAGCAAAAGAGAGAAGCAAAGAAAAGGTGGGAGGGGACCCAATGGAAGAGGACTGGATGGCCTATAAGGAAGCAAATAAATTAGCAAAGAAATTGTAGCAATTGCTAAGGATAGAGCATATGGTCAGCTTTACAAAGAGCTAGATACCAAGAAGGGCAAGGAAAGATCTTTAAACTAGCACACATGAGAAATAAGAATACCAAGGATATAACACACATAAGACAGATTAAGGATAAGGATGGAAATATACTGAGAAATGAGAGAGACATAATAAAGAGATGGAAGAATATTTTGAGGCCTTACTGAATGAAGAAAATGAAAGATTTCTAAGAGGAGACGGACACACAAATTGTGGACCAGTCACAGAAATAAAAAAAGCTGAGGTTAGAGGGGCACTGGGAAAGATGAAAAATGGTAAAGCTGTGGGACCAGATGGCATACCTGCAGAAGCCTGGAAGGCTCTTAATGAGGAAGGAATTGACATATTGTGGCAGTTAATGAAAAAGATTATGGAAAGTGAGACAATACCCGAAAAATGGAGGGAAAGTATATTAATCCCAATATTCAAAGAGAAAGGGGACATACAGTGTTGTGAAAATTATCGAGGAATAAAACTCATGTCACATACACTGAAGGTATTTGAAAGAATTATGGATGAAAGATTACGGCAGCAAGTTTCCATCGGTAGACAGCAACTAGGATTCATGAAGGGGCTTAGTACTGTGGATGGTATTTTCGCTTTGAGACAAATTATGGAAAAGTACAGAGAGAAGCAAAAGGTCTTGCATATGGCCTTTATAGACCTAGAGAAGGCATATGACAGAGTACCACGACAGGAAATATGGAGATGTCTCAGGGAGAGAGGAGTGATGGAGAAGTATGTCAGAATGATCAGGGAGATGTATAGAAATGTAAAGACCAGCGTCAGATCTACAGTTGGAAGAACAGAAAATTTCCAAGTTGGAGTCGGGCTACATCAGGGATCTGCTCTAAGCCCACTCCTGTTTAACATCGTCTTGGATGTGTTAACAGAGGATGTCAGGGAGGAGCCACCATGGTGTCTGCTCTATGCAGATGATATAGTCTGGTAGCCGAGAACAGGGAAGAACTGGAGGGGAAACTAGAAAGATGGAGATATGCCTTGGAGAGTAGAGGTTTAAGAATAAGCAGGAAGAAGACAGAGTATATGACAACCGAGATGGATGGCGACCAGCAAACAACAATCAAATTAGGCGGAGG
>NC_090747.1:26412417-26427417 GCF_036898095.1 Palaemon carinicauda | reverse complement strand
ATATGGGCGTTTAACGAAATGGTTAGGCTTATTTCAATAAACAAGGAAATAAATTTTCCAGCTTATTATTTAATAAATATAGTTGTTTGAATATGTAGATGGTTGTAGACTAAAATTAATTTTCAATAATTATGTTTCATTATCATTAGATTTAGAAATACGCGCTTGGTTTACCAGAATTAATAAACTTGTTTAGTATATAAGGTGAGCGAGCTGGGTTCAACCTGGCATTCCTATACAACTTTTTTCTCTGGTAATTTCATAGCAGTTTTTACCTTAGAAATTACGTAAAAGGAGCATTTCACGGAGCGGCACAGGTAGAGCCCAGAAAACTTGTTTAGTACGAATGACTGAAAATATCATTGTTGAATCTTACTCTTGCGCAACAGTATGTTGGTGCGTTGGGCACAACTCGCCGTGCTGATTTTTTAGCCGTTCGTGGAAAATTAGCTCTAATACCCTCATTGCCGGTCAAGGCCTACTAGGGCAAGGATCAGGACCCGAGGTCCCTAGCACGAGCCGTAGTGACAGTCTTCTGACGAACATGATGATCATTGAGAGAAGATTGGTGCCAGTTAGTATATTTAATTTTCAGTTCTTGTCATCCTTTTCATCTTATGATAAGTATCAGTGATTAACTGTAGAACGACAAAAGAGAGTTTTCTGGTGAATGGTCAATGTCAGTGGCAATAATTGTTTATTGGGGGAAATAAAAAGAATTTCCTCATCGAAATGTCTTTGGCAATATTATATCAATGTTCACCCATTATGGCAGTAGGCTCCAAATACAAAAACATGGTCTAATCACTCCTATTTGATCTCTAAATACACTTTATAATGTTATATCGTTTAATCGAAAGTTATCATGATTTCTATTGATGAAGAACGAAGAAGTTTAACATCTAATTAAATGAAAAATAAATAAAACATAAGTTGGTGTTTAAAACGAAATCCAAATTATATGGGCGTTTAACGAAATGGTTAGGCTTATTTCAATAAACAAGGAAATAAATTTTCCAGCTTATTATTTAATAAATATAGTTGTTTGAATATGTAGATGGTTGTAGACTAAAATTAGTTTTCAATAATTATGTTTCATTATCATTAGATTTAGAAATACGCGCTTGGTTTACCAGAATCAATAAACTTGTTTAGTATATAAGGTGAGCGAGCTGGGTTCAACCTGGCATTCCTATACAACTTTTTTCTCTGGTAATTTCATAGCAGTTTTTACCTTAGAAATGATGTAAAAGGAGCATTTCACGGAGCGGCACAGGTAGAGCCCAGAAAACTTGTTTAGTACGAATGACTGAAAATATCATTGTTGAATCTTACTCTTGCGCAACAGTATGTTGGTGCGTTGGGCACAACTCGCCGTGCTGATTTTTTAGCCGTTCGTGGAAAATTAGCTCTAATACCCTCATTGCCGGTCAAGGCCTACTAAGGCAAGGGTCAGGACCCGAGGTCCCTAGCACGAGCCGTAGTTACAGTCTTCTGACGAACATGATGATCATTGAGAGAAGATTGGTGCCAGTTAGTATATTTAATTTTCAGTTCTTGTCATCCTTTTTATCTTATGATAAGTATCAGTGATTAACTGTAGAACGACAAAAGAGAGTTTTCTGGTGAATGGTCAATGTCAGTGGCAATAATTGTTTATTGGGGGAAATAAAAAGAATTTCCTCATCGAAATGTCTTTGGCAATATTATATCAATGTTCACCCATTATGGCAGTAGGCTCCAAATACAAAAACATGGTCTAATCACTCCTATTTGATCTCTAAATACACTTTATAATGTTATATCGTTTAATCGAAAGTTATCATGATTTCTATTGATGAAGAACGAAGAAGTTTAACATCTAATTAAATGAAAAATAAATAAAACATAAGTTGGTGTTTAAAACGAAATCCAAATTATATGGGCGTTTAAACGAAATGGTTAGGCTTATTTCAATAAACAAGGAAATAAATTTTCCAGCTTATTATTTAATAAATATAGTTGTTTGAATATGTAGATGGTTGTAGACTAAAATTAGTTTTCAATAATTATGTTTCATTATCATTAGATTTAAAAATACGCGCTTGGTTTACCAGAATCAATAAATTTGTTTAGTATATAAGGTGAGCGAGCTGGGTTCAACCTGGCATTCCTATACAACTTTTTTCTCTGGTAATTTCATAGCAGTTTTTACCTTAGAAATGATGTAAAAGGAGCATTTCACGGAGCGGCACAGGTAGAGCCCAGAAAACTTGTTTAGTACGAATGACTGAAAATATCATTGTTGAATCTTACTCTTGCGCAACAGTATGTTGGTGCGTTGGGCACAACTCGCCGTGCTGATTTTTTAGCCGTTCGTGGAAAATTACCTCTAATACCCTCATTGCCGGTCAAGGCCTACTAAGGCAAGGGTCAGGACCCGAGGTCCCTAGCACGAGCCGTAGTTGCAGTCTTCTGACGAACATGATGATCATTGAGAGAAGATTGGTGCCAGTTAGTATATTTAATTTTCAGTTCTTGTCATCCTTTTTATCTTATGATAAGTATCAGTGATTAACTGTAGAACGACAAAAGAGAGTTTTCTGGTGAATGGTCAATGTCAGTGGCAATAATTGTTTATTGGGGGAAATAAAAAGAATTTCCTCATCGAAATGTCTTTGGTAATATTATATCAATGTTCACCCATTATGGCAGTAGGCTCCAAATACAAAAACATGGTCTAATCACTCCTATTTGATCTATAAATACACTTTATAATGTTATATCGTTTAATCGAAAGTTATCATGATTTCTATTGATGAAGAACGAAGAAGTTTAACATCTAATTAAATGAAAAATAAATAAAACATAAGTTGGTGTTTAAAACGAAATCCAAATTATATGGGCGTTTAACGAAATGGTTAGGCTTATTTCAATAAACAAGGAAATAAATTTTCCAGCTTATTATTTAATAAATATAGTTGTTTGAATATGTAGATGGTTGTAGACTAAAATTAGTTTTCAATAATTATGTTTCATTATCATTAGATTTAGAAATACGCGCTTGGTTTACCAGAATCAATAAACTTGTTTAGTATATAAGGTGAGCGAGCTGGGTTCAACCTGGCATTCCTATACAACTTTTTTCTCTGGTAATTTCATAGCAGTTTTTACCTTAGAAATGATGTAAAAGGAGCATTTCACGGAGCGGCACAGGTAGAGCCCAGAAAACTTGTTTAGTACGAATGACTGAAAATATCATTGTTGAATCTTACTCTTGCGCAACAGTATGTTGGTGCGTTGGGCACAACTCGCCGTGCTGATTTTTTAGCCGTTCGTGGAAAATTAGCTCTAATACCCTCATTGCCGGTCAAGGCCTACTAAGGCAAGGGTCAGGACCCGAGGTCCCTAGCACGAGCCGTAGTTACAGTCTTCTGACGAACATGATGATCATTGAGAGAAGATTGGTGCCAGTTAGTATATTTAATTTTCAGTTCTTGTCATCCTTTTTATCTTATGATAAGTATCAGTGATTAACTGTAGAACGACAAAAGAGAGTTTTCTGGTGAATGGTCAATGTCAGTGGCAATAATTGTTTATTGGGGGAAATAAAAAGAATTTCCTCATCGAAATGTCTTTGGCAATATTATATCAATGTTCACCCATTATGGCAGTAGGCTCCAAATACAAAAACATGGTCTAATCACTCCTATCTGATCTATAAATACACTTTATAATGTTATATCGTTTAATCGAAAGTTATCATGATTTCTATTGATGAAGAACGAAGAAGTTTAACATCTAATTAAATGAAAAATAAATAAAACATAAGTTGGTGTTTAAAACGAAATCCAAATTATATGGGCGTTTAAACGAAATGGTTAGGCTTATTTCAATAAACAAGGAAATAAATTTTCCAGCTTATTATTTAATAAATATAGTTGTTTGAATATGTAGATGGTTGTAGACTAAAATTAGTTTTCAATAATTATGTTTCATTATCATTAGATTTAGAAATACGCGCTTGGTTTACCAGAATCAATAAACTTGTTTAGTATATAAGGTGAGCGAGCTGGGTTCAACCTGGCATTCCTATACAACTTTTTTCTCTGGTAATTTCATAGCAGTTTTTACCTTAGAAATGATGTAAAAGGAGCATTTCACGGAGCGGCACAGGTAGAGCCCAGAAAACTTGTTTAGTACGAATGACTGAAAATATCATTGTTGAATCTTACTCTTGCGCAACAGTATGTTGGTGCGTTGGGCACAACTCGCCGTGCTGATTTTTTAGCCGTTCGTGGAAAATTAGCTCTAATACCCTCATTGCCGGTCAAGGCCTACTAAGGCAAGGGTCAGGACCCGAGGTCCCTAGCACGAGCCGTAGTTACAGTCTTCTGACGAACATGATGATCATTGAGAGAAGATTGGTGCCAGTTAGTATATTTAATTTTCAGTTCTTGTCATCCTTTTTATCTTATGATAAGTATCAGTGATTAACTGTAGAACGACAAAAGAGAGTTTTCTGGTGAATGGTCAATGTCAGTGGCAATAATTGTTTATTGGGGGAAATAAAAAGAATTTCCTCATCGAAATGTCTTTGGCAATATTATATCAATGTTCACCCATTATGGCAGTAGGCTCCAAATACAAAAACATGGTCTAATCACTCCTATTTGATCTATAAATACACTTTATAATGTTATATCGTTTAATCGAAAGTTATCATGATTTCTATTGATGAAGAACGAAGAAGTTTAACATCTAATTAAATGAAAAATAAATAAAACATAAGTTGGTGTTTAAAACGAAATCCAAATTATATGGGCGTTTAAACGAAATGGTTAGGCTTATTTCAATAAACAAGGAAATAAATTTTCCAGCTTATTATTTAATAAATATAGTTGTTTGAATATGTAGATGGTTGTAGACTAAAATTAGTTTTCAATAATTATGTTTCATTATCATTAGATTTAGAAATACGCGCTTGGTTTACCAGAATCAATAAACTTGTTTAGTATATAAGGTGAGCGAGCTGGGTTCAACCTGGCATTCCTATACAACTTTTTTCTCTGGTAATTTCATAGCAGTTTTTACCTTAGAAATGATGTAAAAGGAGCATTTCACGGAGCGGCACAGGTAGAGCCCAGAAAACTTGTTTAGTACGAATGACTGAAAATATCATTGTTGAATCTTACTCTTGCGCAACAGTATGTTGGTGCGTTGGGCACAACTCGCCGTGCTGATTTTTTAGCCGTTCGTGGAAAATTAGCTCTAATACCCTCATTGCCGGTCAAGGCCTACTAAGGCAAGGGTCAGGACCCGAGGTCCCTAGCACGAGCCGTAGTTACAGTCTTCTGACGAACATGATGATCATTGAGAGAAGATTGGTGCCAGTTAGTATATTTAATTTTCAGTTCTTGTCATCCTTTTTATCTTATGATAAGTATCAGTGATTAACTGTAGAACGACAAAAGAGAGTTTTCTGGTGAATGGTCAATGTCAGTGGCAATAATTGTTTATTGGGGGAAATAAAAAGAATTTCCTCATCGAAATGTCTTTGGCAATATTATATCAATGTTCACCCATTATGGCAGTAGGCTCCAAATACAAAAACATGGTCTAATCACTCCTATTTGATCTATAAATACACTTTATAATGTTATATCGTTTAATCGAAAGTTATCATGATTTCTATTGATGAAGAACGAAGAAGTTTAACATCTAATTAAATGAAAAATAAATAAAACATAAGTTGGTGTTTAAAACGAAATCCAAATTATATGGGCGTTTAAACGAAATGGTTAGGCTTATTTCAATAAACAAGGAAATAAATTTTCCAGCTTATTATTTAATAAATATAGTTGTTTGAATATGTAGATGGTTGTAGACTAAAATTAGTTTTCAATAATTATGTTTCATTATCATTAGATTTAGAAATACGCGCTTGGTTTACCAGAATCAATAAACTTGTTTAGTATATAAGGTGAGCGAGCTGGGTTCAACCTGGCATTCCTATACAACTTTTTTCTCTGGTAATTTCATAGCAGTTTTTACCTTAGAAATGATGTAAAAGGAGCATTTCACGGAGCGGCACAGGTAGAGCCCAGAAAACTTGTTTAGTACGAATGACTGAAAATATCATTGTTGAATCTTACTCTTGCGCAACAGTATGTTGGTGCGTTGGGCACAACTCGCCGTGCTGATTTTTTAGCCGTTCGTGGAAAATTAGCTCTAATACCCTCATTGCCGGTCAAGGCCTACTAAGGCAAGGGTCAGGACCCGAGGTCCCTAGCACGAGCCGTAGTTACAGTCTTCTGACGAACATGATGATCATTGAGAGAAGATTGGTGCCAGTTAGTATATTTAATTTTCAGTTCTTGTCATCCTTTTTATCTTATGATAAGTATCAGTGATTAACTGTAGAACGACAAAAGAGAGTTTTCTGGTGAATGGTCAATGTCAGTGGCAATAATTGTTTATTGGGGGAAATAAAAAGAATTTCCTCATCGAAATGTCTTTGGCAATATTATATCAATGTTCACCCATTATGGCAGTAGGCTCCAAATACAAAAACATGGTCTAATCACTCCTATTTGATCTATAAATACACTTTATAATGTTATATCGTTTAATCGAAAGTTATCATGATTTCTATTGATGAAGAACGAAGAAGTTTAACATCTAATTAAATGAAAAATAAATAAAACATAAGTTGGTGTTTAAAACGAAATCCAAATTATATGGGCGTTTAAACGAAATGGTTAGGCTTATTTCAATAAACAAGGAAATAAATTTTCCAGCTTATTATTTAATAAATATAGTTGTTTGAATATGTAGATGGTTGTAGACTAAAATTAGTTTTCAATAATTATGTTTCATTATCATTAGATTTAGAAATACGCGCTTGGTTTACCAGAATCAATAAACTTGTTTAGTATATAAGGTGAGCGAGCTGGGTTCAACCTGGCATTCCTATACAACTTTTTTCTCTGGTAATTTCATAGCAGTTTTTACCTTAGAAATGATGTAAAAGGAGCATTTCACGGAGCGGCACAGGTAGAGCCCAGAAAACTTGTTTAGTACGAATGACTGAAAATATCATTGTTGAATCTTACTCTTGCGCAACAGTATGTTGGTGCGTTGGGCACAACTCGCCGTGCTGATTTTTTAGCCGTTCGTGGAAAATTAGCTCTAATACCCTCATTGCCGGTCAAGGCCTACTAGAGCAAGGGTGAGGACCCGAGGTCCCTAGCACGAGCTGTAGTTACAGTCTTCTGACGAACATGATGATCATTGAGAGAAGATTGGTGCCAGTTAGTATATTTAATTTTCAGTTCTTGTCATCCTTTTTATCTTATGATAAGTATCAGTGATTAACTGTAGAACGACAAAAGAGAGTTTTCTGGTGAATGGTCAATGTCAGTGGCAATAATTGTTTATTGGGGGAAATAAAAAGAATTTCCTCATCGAAATGTCTTTGGCAATATTATATCAATGTTCACCCATTATGGCAGTAGGCTCCAAATACAAAAACATGGTCTAATCACTCCTATTTGATCTATAAATACACTTTATAATGTTATATCGTTTAATCGAAAGTTATCATGATTTCTATTGATGAAGAACGAAGAAGTTTAACATCTAATTAAATGAAAAATAAATAAAACATAAGTTGGTGTTTAAAACGAAATCCAAATTATATGGGCGTTTAAACGAAATGGTTAGGCTTATTTCAATAAACAAGGAAATAAATTTTCCAGCTTATTATTTAATAAATATAGTTGTTTGAATATGTAGATGGTTGTAGACTAAAATTAGTTTTCAATAATTATGTTTCATTATCATTAGATTTAGAAATATGCGCTTGGTTTACCAGAATCAATAAACTTGTTTAGTATATAAGGTGAGCGAGCTGGGTTCAACCTGGCATTCCTATACAACTTTTTTCTCTGGTAATTTCATAGCAGTTTTTACCTTAGAAATGATGTAAAAGGAGCATTTCACGGAGCGGCACAGGTAGAGCCCAGAAAACTTGTTTAGTACGAATGACTGAAAATATCATTGTTGAATCTTACTCTTGCGCAACAGTATGTTGGTGCGTTGGGCACAACTCGCCGTGCTGATTTTTTAGCCGTTCGTGGAAAATTAGCTCTAATACCCTCATTGCCGGTCAAGGCCTACTAAGCAAGGGTCAGGACCCGAGGTCCCTAGCACGAGCCGTAGTTACAGTCTTCTGACGAACATGATGATCATTGAGAGAAGATTGGTGCCAGTTAGTATATTTAATTTTCAGTTCTTGTCATCCTTTTTATCTTATGATAAGTATCAGTGATTAACTGTAGAACGACAAAAGAGAGTTTTCTGGTGAATGGTCAATGTCAGTGGCAATAATTGTTTATTGGGGGAAATAAAAAGAATTTCCTCATCGAAATGTCTTTGGCAATATTATATCAATGTTCACCCATTATGGCAGTAGGCTCCAAATACAAAAACATGGTCTAATCACTCCTATTTGATCTATAAATACACTTTATAATGTTATATCGTTTAATCGAAAGTTATCATGATTTCTATTGATGAAGAACGAAGAAGTTTAACATCTAATTAAATGAAAAATAAATAAAACATAAGTTGGTGTTTAAAACGAAATCCAAATTATATGGGCGTTTAAACGAAATGGTTAGGCTTATTTCAATAAACAAGGAAATAAATTTTCCAGCTTATTATTTAATAAATATAGTTGTTTGAATATGTAGATGGTTGTAGACTAAAATTAGTTTTCAATAATTATGTTTCATTATCATTAGATTTAGAAATACGCGCTTGGTTTACCAGAATCAATAAACTTGTTTAGTATATAAGGTGAGCGAGCTGGGTTCAACCTGGCATTCCTATACAACTTTTTTCTCTGGTAATTTCATAGCAGTTTTTACCTTAGAAATGATGTAAAAGGAGCATTTCACGGAGCGGCACAGGTAGAGCCCAGAAAACTTGTTTAGTACGAATGACTGAAAATATCATTGTTGAATCTTACTCTTGCGCAACAGTATGTTGGTGCGTTGGGCACAACTCGCCGTGCTGATTTTTTAGCCGTTCGTGGAAAATTAGCTCTAATACCCTCATTGCCGGTCAAGGCCTACTAGGCAAGGGTCAGGACCCGAGGTCCCTAGCACGAGCCGTAGTTACAGTCTTCTGACGAACATGATGATCATTGAGAGAAGATTGGTGCCAGTTAGTATATTTAATTTTCAGTTCTTGTCATCCTTTTTATCTTATGATAAGTATCAGTGATTAACTGTAGAACGACAAAAGAGAGTTTTCTGGTGAATGGTCAATGTCAGTGGCAATAATTGTTTATTGGGGGAAATAAAAAGAATTTCCTCATCGAAATGTCTTTGGCAATATTATATCAATGTTCACCCATTATGGCAGTAGGCTCCAAATACAAAAACATGGTCTAATCACTCCTATTTGATCTATAAATACACTTTATAATGTTATATCGTTTAATCGAAAGTTATCATGATTTCTATTGATGAAGAACGAAGAAGTTTAACATCTAATTAAATGAAAAATAAATAAAACATAAGTTGGTGTTTAAAACGAAATCCAAATTATATGGGCGTTTAACGAAATGGTTAGGCTTATTTCAATAAACAAGGAAATAAATTTTCCAGCTTATTATTTAATAAATATAGTTGTTTGAATATGTAGATGGTTGTAGACTAAAATTAGTTTTCAATAATTATGTTTCATTATCATTAGATTTAGAAATACGCGCTTGGTTTACCAGAATCAATAAACTTGTTTAGTATATAAGGTGAGCGAGCTGGGTTCAACCTGGCATTCCTATACAACTTTTTTCTCTGGTAATTTCATAGCAGTTTTTACCTTAGAAATGATGTAAAAGGAGCATTTCACGGAGCGGCACAGGTAGAGCCCAGAAAACTTGTTTAGTACGAATGACTGAAAATATCATTGTTGAATCTTACTCTTGCGCAACAGTATGTTGGTGCGTTGGGCACAACTCGCCGTGCTGATTTTTTAGCCGTTCGTGGAAAATTAGCTCTAATACCCTCATTGCCGGTCAAGGCCTACTAGGGCAAGGGTCAGGACCCGAGGTCCCTAGCACGAGCCGTAGTTACAGTCTTCTGACGAACATGATGATCATTGAGAGAAGATTGGTGCCAGTTAGTATATTTAATTTTCAGTTCTTGTCATCCTTTTTATCTTATGATAAGTATCAGTGATTAACTGTAGAACGACAAAAGAGAGTTTTCTGGTGAATGGTCAATGTCAGTGGCAATAATTGTTTATTGGGGGAAATAAAAAGAATTTCCTCATCGAAATGTCTTTGGCAATATTATATCAATGTTCACCCATTATGGCAGTAGGCTCCAAATACAAAAACATGGTCTAATCACTCCTATTTGATCTATAAATACACTTTATAATGTTATATCGTTTAATCGAAAGTTATCATGATTTCTATTGATGAAGAACGAAGAAGTTTAACATCTAATTAAATGAAAAATAAATAAAACATAAGTTGGTGTTTAAAACGAAATCCAAATTATATGGGCGTTTAACGAAATGGTTAGGCTTATTTCAATAAACAAGGAAATAAATTTTCCAGCTTATTATTTAATAAATATAGTTGTTTGAATATGTAGATGGTTGTAGACTAAAATTAGTTTTCAATAATTATGTTTCATTATCATTAGATTTAGAAATACGCGCTTGGTTTACCAGAATCAATAAACTTGTTTAGTATATAAGGTGAGCGAGCTGGGTTCAACCTGGCATTCCTATACAACTTTTTTCTCTGGTAATTTCATAGCAGTTTTTACCTTAGAAATGATGTAAAAGGAGCATTTCACGGAGCGGCACAGGTAGAGCCCAGAAAACTTGTTTAGTACGAATGACTGAAAATATCATTGTTGAATCTTACTCTTGCGCAACAGTATGTTGGTGCGTTGGGCACAACTCGCCGTGCTGATTTTTTAGCCGTTCGTGGAAAATTAGCTCTAATACCCTCATTGCCGGTCAAGGCCTACTAAGGCAAGGGTCAGGACCCGAGGTCCCTAGCACGAGCCGTAGTTACAGTCTTCTGACGAACATGATGATCATTGAGAGAAGATTGGTGCCAGTTAGTATATTTAATTTTCAGTTCTTGTCATCCTTTTTATCTTATGATAAGTATCAGTGATTAACTGTAGAACGACAAAAGAGAGTTTTCTGGTGAATGGTCAATGTCAGTGGCAATAATTGTTTATTGGGGGAAATAAAAAGAATTTCCTCATCGAAATGTCTTTGGCAATATTATATCAATGTTCACCCATTATGGCAGTAGGCTCCAAATACAAAAACATGGTCTAATCACTCCTATTTGATCTATAAATACACTTTATAATGTTATATCGTTTAATCGAAAGTTATCATGATTTCTATTGATGAAGAACGAAGAAGTTTAACATCTAATTAAATGAAAAATAAATAAAACATAAGTTGGTGTTTAAAACGAAATCAAATTATATGGGCGTTTAACGAAATGGTTAGGCTTATTTCAATAAACAAGGAAATAAATTTTCCAGCTTATTATTTAATAAATATAGTTGTTTGAATATGTAGATGGTTGTAGACTAAAATTAGTTTTCAATAATTATGTTTCATTATCATTAGATTTAGAAATACGCGCTTGGTTTACCAGAATCAATAAACTTGTTTAGTATATAAGGTGAGCGAGCTGGGTTCAACCTGGCATTCCTATACAACTTTTTTCTCTGGTAATTTCATAGCAGTTTTTACCTTAGAAATGATGTAAAAGGAGCATTTCACGGAGCGGCACAGGTAGAGCCCAGAAAACTTGTTTAGTACGAATGACTGAAAATATCATTGTTGAATCTTACTCTTGCGCAACAGTATGTTGGTGCGTTGGGCACAACTCGCCGTGCTGATTTTTTAGCCGTTCGTGGAAAATTAGCTCTAATACCCTCATTGCCGGTCAAGGCCTACTAGGGCAAGGGTCAGGACCCGAGGTCCCTAGCACGAGCCGTAGTTACAGTCTTCTGACGAATATGATGATCATTGAGAGAAGATTGGTGCCAGTTAGTATATTTAATTTTCAGTTCTTGTCATCCTTTTTATCTTATGATAAGTATCAGTGATTAACTGTAGAACGACAAAAGAGAGTTTTCTGGTGAATGGTCAATGTCAGTGGCAATAATTGTTTATTGGGGGAAATAAAAAGAATTTCCTCATCGAAATGTCTTTGGCAATATTATATCAATGTTCACCCATTATGGCAGTAGGCTCCAAATACAAAAACATGGTCTAATCACTCCTATTTGATCTATAAATACACTTTATAATGTTATATCGTTTAATCGAAAGTTATCATGATTTCTATTGATGAAGAACGAAGAAGTTTAACATCTAATTAAATGAAAAATAAATAAAACATAAGTTGGTGTTTAAAACGAAATCCAAATTATATGGGCGTTTAACGAAATGGTTAGGCTTATTTCAATAAACAAGGAAATAAATTTTCCAGCTTATTATTTAATAAATATAGTTGTTTGAATATGTAGATGGTTGTAGACTAAAATTAGTTTTCAATAATTATGTTTCATTATCATTAGATTTAGAAATACGCGCTTGGTTTACCAGAATCAATAAACTTGTTTAGTATATAAGGTGAGCGAGCTGGGTTCAACCTGGCATTCCTATACAACTTTTTTCTCTGGTAATTTCATAGCAGTTTTTACCTTAGAAATGATGTAAAAGGAGCATTTCACGGAGCGGCACAGGTAGAGCCCAGAAAACTTGTTTAGTACGAATGACTGAAAATATCATTGTTGAATCTTACTCTTGCGCAACAGTATGTTGGTGCGTTGGGCACAACTCGCCGTGCTGATTTTTTAGCCGTTCGTGGAAAATTAGCTCTAATACCCTCATTGCCGGTCAAGACATACTAGGGCAAGGGTCAGGACCCGAGGTCCCTAGCACGAGCCGTAGTTACAGTCTTCTGACGAATATGATGATCATTGAGAGAAGATTGGTGCCAGTTAGTATATTTAATTTTCAGTTCTTGTCATCCTTTTTATCTTATGATAAGTATCAGTGATTAACTGTAGAACGACAAAAGAGAGTTTTCTGGTGAATGGTCAATGTCAGTGGCAATAATTGTTTATTGGGGGAAATAAAAAGAATTTCTTCATCGAAATGTCTTTGGCAATATTATATCAATGTTCACCCATTATGGCAGTAGGCTCCAAATACAAAAACATGGTCTAATCACTCTATTTGATCTATAAATACACTTTATAATGTTATATCGTTTAATCGAAAGTTATCATGATTTCTATTGATGAAGAACGAAGAAGTTTAACATCTAATTAAATGAAAAATAAATAAAACATAAGTTGGTGTTTAAAACGAAATCCAAATTATATGGGCGTTTAACGAAATGGTTAGGCTTATTTCAATAAACAAGGAAATAAATTTTCCAGCTTATTATTTAATAAATATAGTTGTTTGAATATGTAGATGGTTGTAGACTAAAATTAGTTTTCAATAATTATGTTTCATTATCATTAGATTTAGAAATACGCGCTTGGTTTACCAGAATCAATAAACTTGTTTAGTATATAAGGTGAGCGAGCTGGGTTCAACCTGGCATTCCTATACAACTTTTTTCTCTGGTAATTTCATAGCAGATTTTACCTTAGAAATGATGTAAAAGGAGCATTTCACGGAGCGGCACAGGTAGAGTCCAGAAAACTTGTTTAGTACGAATGACTGAAAATATCATTGTTGAATCTTACTCTTGCGCAACAGTATGTTGGTGCGTTGGGCACAACTCGCCGTGCTGATTTTTTAGCCGTTCGTGGAAAATTAGCTCTAATACCCTCATTGCCGGTCAAGGCCTACTAGGGCAAGGGTCAGGACCCGAGGTCCCTAGCACGAGCCGTAGTTACAGTCTTCTGACGAACATGATGATCATTGAGAGAAGATTGGTGCCAGTTAGTATATTTAATTTTCAGTTCTTGTCATCCTTTTTATCTTATGATAAGTATCAGTGATTAACTGTAGAACGACAAAAGAGAGTTTTCTGGTGAATGGTCAATGTCAGTGGCAATAATTGTTTATTGGGGGAAATAAAAAGAATTTCTTCATCGAAATGTCTTTGGCAATATTATATCAATGTTCACCCATTATGGCAGTAGGCTCCAAAAACAAAAACATGGTCTAATCACTCCTATTTGATCTATAAATACACTTTATAATGTTATATCGTTTAATCGAAAGTTATCATGATTTCTATTGATGAAGAACGAAGAAGTTTAACATCTAATTAAATGAAAAATAAATAAAACATAAGTTGGTGTTTAAAACGAAATCCAAATTATATGGGCGTTTAAACGAAATGGTTAAGCTTATTTCAATAAACAAGGAAATAAATTTTCCAGCTTATTATTTAATAAATATAGTTGTTTGAATATGTAGATGGTTGTAGACTAAAATTAGTTTTCAATAATTATGTTTCATTATCATTAGATTTAGAAATATGCGCTTGGTTTACCAGAATCAATAAACTTGTTTAGTATATAAGGTGAGCGAGCTGGGTTCAACCTGGCATTCCTATACAACTTTTTTCTCTGGTAATTTCATAGCAGTTTTTACCTTAGAAATGATGTAAAAGGAGCATTTCACGGAGCGGCACAGGTAGAGCCCAGAAAACTTGTTTAGTACGAATGACTGAAAATATCATTGTTTAATCTTACTCTTGCGCAACAGTATGTTGGTGCGTTGGGCACAACTCGCCGCACTGATTTTTTAGCCGTTCGTGGAAAATTAGCTCTAATACCCTCATTGCCGGTCAAGGCCTACTAGGGCAAGGGTCAGGACCCGAGGTCCCTAGCACGAGCCGTAGTTACAGTCTTCTGACGAACATGATGATCATTGAGAAGAGATTGGTGCCAGTTAGTATATTTAATTTTCAGTTCTTGTCATCCTTTT
>NC_090747.1:26402417-26407417 GCF_036898095.1 Palaemon carinicauda | reverse complement strand
TACTTTAAAGCTAGTTGGGGTGTGTGCCGGCCGGCAAAGGCAGGCCGGCACACATCCCCCTATACTGTACTAGTATTCTTCTGTATAGCATATACAGTAAGAAGAAAACTATAGTAAAGGTTTTGGTACAGCACTGTATCTTCTAACACTATTGTGTTTTCTTGCACATCCCTTTGCTGTTGCCCTTAGATAGGAAGCTGAGTTCTTCCCTGTCTATTATCCAGGATTTTAAAATCATTGCTTAGGTGTGAGCTCCACCTGTTTCCTCTGGAAACCTTGCATTGGTTACTCTAGAAGAGATAAACCATTTTTGATTTTATTATCTGGAAGGCTGCAACAATGGGTTGTGAGGGAAACTCAAGTGTGTGTCTTTCCTTTCTGAATTGTTATGCTATACTATGCATATCCAGTGATACATAGTTCACTTGATACTCATGGAAATTTCTTCTCTTTACAGAAGGACACTCCGAAGTGGGGAAGTGCTTTCTGCAATGTCAGAAGCAAGAACCTCTGCCGACATGAGTTTTGTAGAAGACACGCAGCATACGCTGTCTCCAAGGATGATCTCCGGTATTGGGACCCTCAGGTATGTACTGTGTGCACTAACCTGATTAATGAGACATTTAAATAGCTAGGAAGAAGCTTCGTACCTGGGTAAGCGGCTTCCAAAAGAACACTTCTGGCCCTTATCTTCCAAGTGAGAAGATGAGGGCGTATCTTTTCCCTAAGGCATCAGCTGATGCAGTGATTCCCCAGCCTCAAGAGGAGATCCCCTAAGTTCAGATCCAGGTGGATGCTGAAGTCGCGGTCGCGATGCAAGACATCCAGCTAAATGACAGGATGTCTGATGTGGACGGGTGTCAGGAGGAAGACCTCCTGGCAGAAGCCCAGGATGAAGTTCAAGCCCCTCTACATCGGCCGGTCTCCCAGTAGAGCTGGGACAGGCCCTCTCTTCTATTGTTGGAATGATCCAACAAATGCAGAAGGAGAATCAGGAGAAGGCGGCTGCAATGGAACTGCGAATGCAGTGCCTTGCAGAATCACATGGGCCCCAGAAAAAGCTCAATGTGAAAGACCTTCCCTTGTGCTCAGATGCTAACCCATGGAGGTATGCTGAGCACATGCCGATGACGACTGGAAAGATCGTCATCTCGGATAAGCTGGGCTCAGTTCCCCTGGAGGGTGGAATTCTGGCCCAGCAAGGCATCATATCCGGACTGTTATGTCCGGCTGAGGAAGGAACCAGCTTCAAAGGAGGAGACAGAGCCGAAGGAGGTCATAGTGATGGACCATGCTAAGGCTCAAGCTCTACTTTCATCCTCGATGAAAGAGAGGGGCTTCTCTAACTCAAAGGTAGCTGCATTGAATAGGAAGCTCCCTTCCTTTGTGTCCTCGCCTACTAGAGCCTTCCCCCTTTTACAAAAAGGGTTTCTGGCTGTACTAAAAGCAATCGAGGCCGGCAAGTCTTGCCCCTCCCTAGAGGAGTGTAAACCCTTGTCGCTGGCCCTGCCTATGGACCACAAAGACTGGAAGGACGTCCATCTTACGTTCTCAGTGGGAAAGTTGGAGGCTGATATTGCCGGACGTCAGTTCGGCAAGGACCTCCCTAAGCTGTCTGACTTTCTTTTGCGAAGTGAGTTCGATACAAAAGAAAGACTGACTGCCTCAATGTCTCTTCAGACTACTCTCGAGACGATGGCAAGTGACCCCAAGGTCCATGAAATGTTCATGGTAGTGGCCAAGCCTCATCTGGCCACAGTGACGAAGGACCTTTATGGCTTCGTCAAGGCAAGGAGAGCTTGTAGGGAGTTCGTGTTTACCTCGGCTACGGTGAGGCACGAGCTAAAGAAACTAATCTCCTCCAACATTTGGGGAAAAGACCTTTTTCCCTACCGACTTGGTCAAAGAAGTTGTTGATAAAGCCGCCTTGGAGAATAGAAACCTTCTCCAGAAGTGGGGCCTGGCTATCAAAAGAAAGTCTTCCCCGGATGAGGGTCCTCAACCAAAGAGGAAGACTATGAGGACTAGGCTACCGTCTCGGCCAGCCAAGCCTCTTAGACAGCAACAGCAACTGCAATTGCCATTGCCCCCAGTGCCCCAGATCGTGGCACAAACCCCGACCACCTTTCAGTGGGTACCCCAGGCCGTGTCGACACAGTCCACGGCATTCACCCCAGCGTTCGAAGGGCAGTCTACTTCCTTTCGAGCAAAGCCTAGAGGAGCAGCCAGAGGCTCGTCTAGACGCCCCTCAAGGGGAAGGGGATTCAGAGGTGGTCGTGGTCAGGAAGGCAAGACCTCAGGACGGCAGTCCAAGTGAGGTGATACCGGTAGGAGGGAGACTTCTGAAATTTCGGGATCGGTGGACCTTCGATCCCTGGGCCCACAGCCTACTCAAGAATGGACTGGGCGGGAGCTGGTACAGCACTCCACCCCCGTACCTTCGGTTTTTCCAACACTCCACCCCCGTTATGGAGGAGTACGTTCAAGAACGGTTGGAGAAAAAGGGTGAAGCCCATCAATTTCTAAGGGAGGCTGTTTTGTGTTCCCAAGAAAGACTCGGAAAAGCTCAGAGTCATTCTGGACTTGTCGCCACTTAACAAGTTCATAGTGAATTGCAAATTCAAAATGCTAACACTGCAACACATAAGGACCTTACTGCCCAAGAGGGCATATTCCGTCTCTATAGACTTGTCAGACGCCTACTGGCACATTCCAATTAGCCATCGACTCTCCCCCTACCTAGGGTTCAGGCTACAACGAAGACTATACGCCTTCGGAGCCATGCCATTCGGGCTAAACATAGCCCCAAGGATTTTTACGAAGCTTGCCAGCGTAGCTCTCAAACAATTTCGCCTAAAGGGAATTCAGGTAGTAGCCTACCTGGACGACTGGTTGGTGTGGGCAGCATCCGAGACAGAATACTTGCAAGCTTCCAGTCAAGTGATCCAGTTCCTAGAGTACCTAGGCTTCAAGATCAACAGAAAAAGTCTCTTCTTTCTCCATCTCAAAAGTTCCAGTGGCTAAGATCCACTGGGACCTTTTGTCACACCGTTTCTCCACCCCGGCGAAGAAAAGGAAGGAGATAGCGGGTTCTGTCAAGAGACTTCAAGATTCTGAAAGGATATCAAGACACGAGCAGGAGAGAGTACTGCGCTCTCTCCAGTTTGCTTCGGTGACAGACCCAGTGCTAAGAGCACAGCTAAAGGATGCAATCGGAGTTTGGAGAAGTTATGCATCAAACGCGTGAAGAGATCTGAGAAGACCAGCCGCTTCGGCTAAGTACTCTTCTCAGGCCTTGGTCCCAAGCCAGACATCGAAAGAAGTCAGGTTCTTCTTCAGCTACCTCCCCCGTCGGTGACGATTCACTCAGACGCCTCGAAGGAGGGATGGGGAGGTCACTCTCATCGGAAAAAAGTCCAGGGGACTTGGTCCAGGCTATTCAAGACCTTTCTCATAAAACTTTCTAGAAGCTAGGGCAGTGCTCCTTACCTTAAAGAAAGTCTCCCCGCGTCATTCGCTCCACATAAAGTGGTAATAGACAGCGAGGTAGTTGTGAGATACTTGAATCGACAAGGATCGAGGTCACCACCTCTCAACCAGGTGATGTTGGCCGTCTTCCGATTGGCGGAAAAGAAGAAGTGGTACCTGTCGGCAGTTCACCTTCAAGGAGTCCGCAATGTGACAGCGGACGCTCTATCCAGGTTCACACCGATAGAGTCGGAATGGTCCTTAGACGCAGGATCATTCTCCTTCATTCTGAATCAGTCCCAGAACTGCAGATAGACCTCTTTGCGACGAAAGACAACAAGAAGTTGCCCCTGTACGTGCCCCGTACGAGGACCCCTTAGCGGAAGCAGTGGACGCGATGTCCCTCGACTGGAACAGATGGTCCAAGATTTATCTGTTCCCTCCTCACAACCTTCTGTTGAGGGTCCTCAACAAACTGAGATCCTTCAAAGGGTAGCGGCAATAGTGGCCCACAAGTGGCCGAACAGCGTGTGGTTCCTCCTGGCATTGGAACTGTAGCTGAAGTTTGTACCACTACCAGATCCAGTTCTGACCCAGCGAGTCCAGAAGTCAACTGTCTGCGCTTCATTACAGAAAACCCGGACCCTGCAGTTCATGATTTTCTCTCCCTAGCGGTGAGAAAGCGTTTCGAGATTTCGGAAGCCAGTATAGACTTCCTTGAGGAATATAAATGCAAATCTACTAGAAGGCAATATGAGTCATCTTGGAGAAAATGGGTGGCCTTTTGTCAAGGCGAAGATTCCGCAGGAGATCTTGACAGACTTCTGCTTATCTTTTTTCCCCACCTCCATGGTCAAGGGTTGGCAGCGAACACGATTTCAGCGTGTAAGTCTGCTTTGACAACACCCATTCTATATGCCTTCCAGGTCGATCTAGGTAACGAGATCTTGAATAAAGTCCCGAAAGCCTGTGCTAGGCTCAGACCTTCAGCACCTCCAAAGCCCATTTCATGGTCTTTAGACAAGTTCTTCATTTCGCTTCTCTGTTGAGCAGTGAAGAGTGTGCGTTAAAGGATTTGACATAAAAAGTGATTTTCCTATTTTGCACTCGCGTCCGGGGCCAGGGTTAGTGAGATTGTAGCTTCTCGAGAGAGGCAGGTCGTGTTCAGTTCCTGGATGGGGAAGAACTAAACCTGTTTCCGGATCCTACGTTTCTCGCCAAGAATGAGTTACCCACCAACAGGTGGGGTCCCTGGAGAATCTGCCCTCTGAAAGAAGATGCATCTCTATGTCCAGTAGAATGCCTAAAGGTCTATCTTCATAGAACTTCAGACTTCAAGGGTGGTCAACTATTCAGGGGAGAAACATCAGGCTCAAATTTATCTCTGAATCAACTCAGAGCGAAAATCACATATTTTATTCGCAGAGCGGATCCTGACAATACACCCGCAGGTCACGATCCGAGGAAAGTTGCCTCATTCTTAAATTTCTTTAATTGTATGGATTTTGAACATCTCCGTTCATACACTGGCT
>NC_090747.1:26382417-26384917 GCF_036898095.1 Palaemon carinicauda | reverse complement strand
ATCATCAACATAGATGTCTTTAATTGGCAATATTCTCATTTCAAAATCCAAATAATCCTAGTAACTTGAATAACTACTTTATGGCAACAAGTGACTTTCAAACTCAGAGACCGATGCCTTCAAGTAGTGATTTATGGATCGATCGGAAGTGTATTGAGAGTTGGCTCTCCTTCCAGGGATCACCGACAAAGAATAACAACAATCCATAACCCACATCAGTAAAGGAGACAAAGAGACCACATTATTCATAAACGAGAAAAGCTTTGAAATCTTTGTCGTTAATTTCGATTCACTTTCTCAAGGAAGATGCAGTAAAAGAAGTACAGACAAACTTGAGTATCATTAGTGAGGCACCGAAAACTAAGCTTTCATTCAACACATTAATACTACCCGATATAGAATGCTGTTGATATTCTTTTTTATTGATTTTTTAATCACACTTATGTAAACTGTATAATTATTATTGAAGCACAAAACATAAAAATACTCCATTGACAAAGGGCTATTTAGCGCTAAAAAAAGGTTGATATAATGAAAATATAGTGAAAACAATTAATTTGTTTATTAGTTTTTTAACTAATCGTTTGTAAATAATAGGATTATTAGTGACGCAACATAATGTAAATATCTCACCGTAAACTTTATGCAATCCAATGTAATCAGATATGCTATAAAAGATGTTTGCCATAGAATATTTTTATTAACATTTTAATCAAGGTCTTTTGAACTAGGAATTACAAGTAAGAGCTTCAAAATATAAATATTATACCTATAAATCAATACTCACCTAAAAAAAAATATATATATTTTCTGATATCAATAACTTTTGGAAAGAATGTTGCTATTAGTTAATCATTTCAGTAGATTAAACACATTGAAATGATTAACTAATTTTTCCAATGATCAATAACTATTGGAATAACTAACACATTAAATAGAAGTTTATAGTTCCAAAGTGGTGGAAAACTCTTCATTTTACTTTATTTTTCTGTGAACGCTCGGAATTATTAGGCACCGAATTTCGAGAGGTAATATATATGCAACCACAGAGTTATTAAGAATTGGGATATGGATAATATTGCGATGTGAACTAACATACCTAACTAGAAAAGTGCTATAAGAGTGCAGACCTCCGCCTCGGCACATTATTTCTCGAAACCGGCTTGCCTTTCCCAGAATTGATTTAGACCGTATGCGTATTTGAAGGTTAAGGTTAGGGTTAATTCGGTTGACCTTTTGCTTGACCTTGACCTTGAGCTATGACTTAGGAATTTCTAATTTGAATCACTTCCTTTTCAAAACATAACAATTAATTTCTGATAGTTTCACTACTTTATGAGTTAAATTTTTGGCTAGGAATATGTTAACAAACAAACAAACAGATAAATGAACAAACAGGCAAACAGGGGTGAAAACATAACCTCCTCCCAACTTCTTTGGCGGAGGTAATGATATGTGAATTTTTTAATACTTTCAATAAAATTAGAAAGATAGAGAAAGCTTATATTTATTCTTGTTAAAGTTTAACCTATTTTTCTGTTTTATTATAACAATCCCAATTGATTTTTATAAAGTAAAGTTGGTTTAACAATCACTTCAAACCTTCCTATCATGGCTTACAAAGAGAGTATAGCTTGCTTTTTTTTCTTTTAGAAAATTTATAACTCAAATCTTCTTCCATTTAACCATCAACCCAGATATTCATATCCTAAGGGTGTTTGAGAACCAACTACTTTTGATCTTCAAAAAAAAAAAAAAAAAAAAAAAAAAAAAAAAAAAAAAAAAGAAGAATTGTAATAATAACAACCTTATAAGGTGTTTCTAGGCCATACAGCTGATAATCTCCATATGTTGATATGAAATTTTACAGTATAGATCTCATCCCAAAATATGATATAATAATAATAGGATTGAAATCAAAATCCGTTTTTTATTGCCCCCCCTTTTTTAATATATATATTTATGGAAAATTTTATTTCTTTCTCTTTGCTGACAAACTTCCTCAACAAATAGGGTCAAATATATAATATATTTTTCTCTTAACCAATGTTTGCCGTATAAACTGAAAAATAACCAAGCTAGTAAAAGAAATTCGGAAATAAATGAACAAAATGGGAAGAAATGAACAATTAAAATACAGCATCTAAACATATATTTCATATATAAACTATAAAAGAATTCTCATGTCAGCATGTCCAACATAAAAACATATGCTTTTGAAATTTTGAACTTTTGAAGTTCTACCGATTCTACTACCCGATTAGGAAGACCATTCAAGAACTTGTTGACAGCTGGCATAAATCTTCTAGAATACTGTGTATTGAGCTTCATGATGGAGAACCCTTATCTATTAGAATTAACTGCATGCTGAGGATTACAAACAGGATGGAACTGTCCCGGATGATCTAAATGTAAAGAATGATCAGGATTTTTATAAGTCTTATGCAACATGCATAATGAACTAATAGAACGACGGTGCCAGAAATTAATATTTAAATCA
>NC_090747.1:26372417-26377417 GCF_036898095.1 Palaemon carinicauda | reverse complement strand
TGGTATTGGTGTATATTTACTTGGCTGATTGATGTAACAGAACAAAATGCTTGGTTGTTGCATAAGAAGTCTGGCGGGTGATTGTCACAGTTTGAATTCAAGGAACAGATTGCTCACACATATCTTACTCGGTTTGGTACACCACCGAAGGGAGCTGGGAGACCACCATCCTGCTCAACAAATGATGACAAACGAGTGTTAGAAGATATTCGTTTTGATGGATTAGAACATTATCTTGTGGAAACACAAGATAACAAAAGAAGATTTGCTGGGGAAGGATGTAAGAAAAGACCTTTCAGTCAGTGTAGCAAATGTAATGTAGGACTCTGCTTGGCATGTAATCTTACATTTCATACTAAATAATGATGATGCGTTCTAAGTAATTACATTTTGATCAATATTGTATTTTTTTACCTGTTAAATGCAAGTGAAACTTGAAGTTATATGTATTTCAACACAATTTGATACTGAGTAGGAATTTAGTAGCCCACTCTAAGGTTCAAATGTTTGTTTTAGTTTGGAAATTTTACAGTATTTAGCATCATCTTGCTAAAAATATTAGAGGTTATGTATCATTGGTCATTTTAGATTTGTAATACCCTAAAACTGTAAAATAGATTATCAATTTCAAATAAATAAGTGTATTTCGGATAGAGCCGTTTTTTTCTTTCAACACAAAATAAATTGTACTTGGATGTGCTCAGTGGTACATATATGGCACATCGTATTCTAGAAATATTATTGCAGAGAAATGTAAACCAAGACGTTTTCCTAATCTATTAGGAAGAACAAACACAAAAAATGTTGAGTAAGATGAAGTTGCAACACAAAAAATAATTGGAGCTGAAATGGGTTAAATATATATACATATATATATATATATATATATATATATATATATATATATATATATATATATATAAGTATATATATTAATATATATATATATATATATATATATATATATATATATATATATATATACATATATATATATATATATATATATATATATATATATATATATATATATATATATATATATATATATATATATATATATATATATATATATATATATATATATATGTAAATACATTAGTGTGTGAATATATATTTGTATCTGATCGTTTTATTCCCTTTAATCATATTTTTTTCTTTCTCTTTTTCTAGTAAATAATTATTAATAAGCTTCTCCATAAGATCTTTCACCATTAGGGAAATATTATTAATAATAAATAATTTCTCGCGGTCAAGTCTCCGAATATACGATTGTTAGATATAAGAGGTTGTGATTGTGTTTATATGTAAGTGACCATGTTGTCCCCCATATGACTTTCATATTAATAAGGGTAGGATTATTTAGTGATATCCTGTAAGTGTTCCACACCTATTGCCGTGGTGACATAGCTAGTTCGATGCACCTCTTATGTTTGTTCAAAACGATGGTTGGTGGTCACTTGTGAGATCAATGACCATATCTTACTTTACATAAATGATATTGTCTACTAGTAATTTCCTTATGCTTACAATTACCAGAAAATATGTATTTTATAGGTAACTCTAGCCTAATGAGTGTTTCGATTAATGTAACCTTTCATGTTTGTATGTCAGTGCTAGACTTAGCGTTGATTACTGATAGAGAGGGCCACGTTATAGCAGCAACTGTTACTACATTCAGAAAACTGCTGCCTTTGAATCATCATCAGCAAGGGTTTAATGCTTGCGATGATAACCGAAAATGCTTTGACCAAAACCCTCCATTATCATTGTTCACTGGCAAATGCCTCGAAGTAATAGATGACCTGATTTCCGTCGTGAAATTCAAATATCCGGTGAGGGAAAAGTGGAAGTTTTCAAGCGAGTTAAATTGATGACTCTTTATCAAAGCCAGTATGGCCTTTTCATTCAATAAATAACGATTTCTTGCATTTGAGGATTCAAAGCAAAAAACAAATTTTAATGATTTTAAAAAGTTATCCCATAAAATGGAAGGAATTCAGATTGAAATAAATACTGATTATTCGAAGAAAAAAAAAACACCTTAATATCTATAAACGAAAGTCGAATGATTTAACATAAGAACCATAAGGAGTGAAAGTGATCTAATTACTTTCTGTTAATAGACATATATCAATCATGACAGATTCACTTAAATGTTTCGAAATTAAACTATCTATATTATTCAGCAGTATATATATATATATATATATATATATATATATATATATATATATATATATATATATATATATATATATATATATATATATATATATATATGTATGTATGTATGTATATATATACATACATATATATGTATTTATATATATACATATATATATATATATATATATATATATATATATATATATGTATATATATATATATATATATATATATATATACATACATATATATATATATATGTATGTATATATATATATATATATATATATATATATATATATATATATATATATATATATATATATATATATATATATATATATGTCCTAATTCATGTATATAGATGTGTGTTTTACGTCAAGGTAAATGAACTCAATATTCATGAATATTCAACAAAAACCTATATATCAGCATATTAATGTACAAAATTGCATTTTGGTAGCAATGGGGGATTTGTTGCCTTTGGGCACTAGAGTTGACAAGTCCCTGACCTGAGAGGGTAGTTGTGTACGTTGTACTTACGAACGAACCTTTTTGTAACAAATGAAGAAACCCATATATACATATAAGTATTTATATATATATATATATATATATATATATATATATGTATGTATATATACATATATATATATATATATATATATATATATATATATATATATATATGTATATATATATATATATATATATATATATATATATATATATATATATATATATATGTATGTATGTGTGTATATATACATTTATATATATATATATATATATATATATATATATATATATATATATATATATATGTATGTGTGTGTATATATATATATATATATATATATATATATATATATATATATATACATATATATATATATATATATATATATATATATATATATATATATATATGTATATATATATATATATATATATATATATATATATATATATATATATATATATATATATATATATATATATATATACATATATATATATATATATATATATATATATATATGTATAAAAAATAAGTTTCTGCTCATCAAACGATCTTGTCATTGGAGGTACTTTTTCTCAACGCAAGAACCTCCACAATTATACATGGACTTCACCATATGGCAATTACAAAAACCAGATATATCACATTTCATTTAATAAAGAGAGAAAGAGAACTCTGTGACACGTAAGAAGTTGTAGATATGCAGATATTGGTAGTGATCACCAGCTCCTCATTGCCAGAACGAAGTGTAAACTGAGAGGACCACACAGAAAGATAAATAGAACACCTAGGTTTCATATAACTAAGCATTCAGAAGAAGAGCACGGAGAAACATTTACAATTGAATGCAGGAATTGATTTGCAGTCTTAGAGACATTAAAAGAAGAACAACAAACAATTAACGAAGAATTTGGTGATATTAAGAACAAATATTAGTCAGTTGGTATTGAAATCTTGGGGCACGCAGTTACGAGGAGATAGCCATGGATATCAAATGATATTGGGATACTTTAAAAAGGAGACAAAGACAGAAATTGATTGTTGAAAGTTTTCGAGAAAATAATAAAAATTACAAGGTAGAGCATGCTAAGTATTCCAGTATTGATAGTTAGGTCAAAAGGAAAGCCAGGAATGACTGGAGATAATATTATCCCAGTAGCGCAAATAAGGCTGACTATGGTATGAATTCAGGAACTAGCTATGGTGTAAGAATTGCTCATAGAATTATTAAATCTCCACAAGGGCAAAGAAGAAGCATATATCCAAAAAAATAGAGATGCCTCTGTTATAATAAAAGAAGATGAAGAAAGACAACGTTAGATGGAACACATTAGTGAAGTTGTGAATAGGATATATGAAGGGAATAGTTTGAATGATATACCTGAAAATTATGAAGACCTTGATGTGTCCATGAATAAATTCAGTGTGTTTGAAGTCTACACTATCCTAAAAAACTGAAGAGATGGAGAGCCCAAGGATACAGTGGAAAAACTGCCAAAATGTTACTGGATGAAAATGAAGTGTCTCCCTGACTACTTACAAGATTATTTTGTAGAATGTTGCAAAAAAAAAAGACAAAACCTGATGAATGGGAGTTAAACAGTGTTGGTTGGTAAAAATACCCCCTCCCCCCCAAAAAAAAAAATGAGAACTGACTGATTTCAATAATTACAGAGGCATACCACTTACGTCAGTAGTGATGAAAATATATAGTATGCTTATTCTATAAAGACTGGAGAGTAAGATTGATCGAAAGTAGTAGTTCTACTGACCAAATTTAAATTTTGAGACCTGTACAACAATGTGTTGAATATAGATATCCAATTTTGATGTCATTTCGGGACTATGAAAAAGACTTTGATTGTGTGCAGTGGAATTCCTACGAAATATGTAAATTTGATTAAGTTTGTTCAAAGTTAACGTTTATGGAGTCTTATGATATGATTTTCCAGTGGACAGTGAAGTACTCCAAGGAATGTGTTATCACCTATGTTGTTCATCCTCCTCATGTGTTTTTTAATGCATAGAACAGTTGGGATGGTGGAGAAGGATTGGACTGGATTGGTGACAGGAAATTTGTGGACCTAGAGTATGCTAATGACACTGTAGTTGTTAGTAAAACGCTACAGGACTTGCAAAGCTTGCTTACCAGAGGTTGGGCACAAGATGAATAGAAGAAAGACAAAGATGATGAAAACGGAATATGCAATGGAAGATGGAATATCTTTGGAAGGTGAAAGAAATAATGAGGTGGAATCATTTGAATATGTAGGAACTAAGATATCTAATACAGGGTTCTTAGAATTGG
>NC_090747.1:26362417-26367417 GCF_036898095.1 Palaemon carinicauda | reverse complement strand
CATTCTGGCCTACGCTAGGCCATGTAGCCTAGTCGTTTGGTCCTAGTACTTCATGCATGATTTTGGTTTTTCCGAGTGTAATTAAAATTTTATTGAAGCTTTAGGCTATATTTTATACATTTTAGACTGTGTGGAATATTTCCAAGATTGTATACGTGTGAGTTTCGGTGAATTAGGTAATCGATTCTCTTGGTGCCTAGGCTAATTGCTTATGGAGCCTTAGTATACTTTATCATACTCCCCGGTTGCTTTCTTTTCTTCGGAGAAGGTATGCAATCCCTTTCCCTCTGTTTAAGCCTTGGGCTTATCCCTAAGTGGTTTTTTCCGAATTTATTTTCGATAAAACTATACTAGGGTGTTACTGTACCTTCATGTTCCTGTGGCTATGGTTCAAGAGGGACAGAACAACAGAGTTTTTAGTCTGAGTCCGTGTTGTCTGGCTTGGGACAGAGTTCCCCTCGCTGACCTAACACTTACAAAGGGAGCTTAGCTCCCTTAGGTTACTAACGAAGGTTTCTGTAAGTTATGATTCCTTCTTTTGTGATCGACCAGACTAAGTCCTGTTGCTGTTCTCGGGGGAGGATAAGTTCTTCCCTTGGGAGTAGCAACGCCTTCCTTGCTTTGGTGCTCTGGAAGCTGGCAAGTATTGCTGGCCTTTTCCCTTAGATCTCCCTTAGGCTAAGATAAGTTTCTTGGCTGCGGGTGATCTGTCACTAAAGCAAGGTTGGCAGGACCCTCTTGTCCCTTCCCCCTCTATCTCCGTAATGGCCTAGCCATTACTGTACTGTACCTTGCCGGCCGGCAGAGCTGGCCGGCAGGGGTATTACTGTACTGTACGTCGTTCTACTTCTGGACCTAGTATAGGTTGGGATGTGGAATTGACTCAGCCCATTGCCGGCCGGCAGAGATGCTGGCCGGCAAGGGTCTTATGTTTTCGAGTGCTGCCCGGACCTCTCTTGGTCCCTCATCCATGCCTGCCGGCAGAGCCGGACGGCATTGGTCAAGGAAGCCTGATTTAAGTTTCTCCCCTTCCTTATATGCACTCTTTCGGTTGCCGGGCTTGGGGGGTTGTGTACACTCTTATCCCGGCATCCATTCTATTTTCTTCTAGTGCTGTACCTGTAGTCTTCTGGCTCTTTTGCTGCCGGCTGGCATCGGTCTTGTACCTTTGCCGGCCGGCTTATGTCAGTCCTTGTCTGCCGGTCACCAAGAGTGTGGCCGGCAGCTGGGTACTACCTTGTGTAGTTGCTGGCCGGCAGTCATTGCCGGCCAACAGTGGCTGTTACCGGACGGCAGCTGCTGCCGACCGGCACAGGCATTTGAACCAGAGTGCTGCCGCCCTATAGCTGTTAAGTAGTATACTTTAAAGCTAGTTGTGGTGTGTGCCGGCCGGCAAAGGCAGGCCGGCACACATCCTCCTATACTGTACTAGTATTCTTCTGTATAGCATATACAGTAAGAAGAAAACTATAGTAAAGGTTTAGGTACAGCACTGTATCTTCTAACACTATTGTGTTTTCTTGCACAGCCCTTTGCTGTTGCCCTCAGATAGGAAGCAGAGTTCTTCCCTATCTATTATCCAGGATTTTAAAATCATTGCCTAGGTGTGAGCTCCACCTGTTTCCTCTGGAAACCTTGCATTGGTTACTCTAGAAGAGATAAACCATTTTGATTTTATTATCTGGAAGGCTGCAACAATGGGTTGTGAGGGAAACACAAGTGTGTGTCTTTCCTTTATGAATTGTTATGCTATACTATGCATATCCAGTGATACATAGTTCACTTGATACTCATGGAAATTTCTTCTCTTTACAGGAGGACCCTCCGAAGTGCGGAAATGTTTTCTGCAATGTCCGCAGCAAGAACCTCTGTGGACATGAGTGTTGTAGGAGACACGCAGCATGCGCTGTCTCCAAGGATGATCTCCAGTATTGGGACCCTCAGGTATGTACTGTATGTACTAACCTGATTACTGAGGCTTTTGATTCCCCTAGAACGGCGGAATCAAGGGATATAGCAAGGGAAAAGCTTCGTACTTGGGTAAGGGGCTTCAAGAAGAACACCTCTGGCCCTTATCTTCCAAGTGAGAAGATGAGGGCGTATCTTTTTCCCCAGGCATCAGCTGAGGCAGTGATTCCCCAGCCTCAAGAGGAGATCCCTCAAGATCAAGTCCAGGTGGACGTGGAAGTCGCAGTCGCGATGCAAGACATCCAGTTGGATGACAGGATGTCTGACCTGGACGAACGTTTGGAAGAAGACCTCCTGGCAGAAGGTCAGGATCAAGTTCAAACCCCGGATGTCGCAGAGGATGAGGTCGACGAGGTGTCGGCTACTCCGGTTCAGATGCCGGAGCCTATCCCCTCAACATCGGCTGGTCTCCCAGTAGAACTGGGACAGGCCCTCTCTTCGATTGTTGGAATGATCCAACAAATGCAGAAGGAGAATCAGGAGAAGGCGGCTGCAATGGAACTGCGCATGCAGTCCCTGGCAGAATCACATGGGCCCCAGAAAAGGCTCAATGTGAAAGACCTTCCCATATGCTCAGATGCTAACCCATGGAGGTATGCTGAGCACATACCGATGACGACTGGAAAGATCGTCATCTCGGATAAGCTGGGTTCAGTTCCCCTAGAGGAGGTAGAATTCTGGCCCAGCAAGGCATCATATCCGGACTGCTATGTCCGGCTGAGAAAAGAACCAGCTTCAAGGGAGGAGACAGAGCCGAAGGAGGTCATTATTATGGACCACGCTAAGGCTCAAGCCCTACTTTCATCCTCGATGAAAGAGAGGGGCTTCTCTAATTCGAAGGTAGCTGCATTGAGCAAGAAGCTCCCTTCTTTTGTGTCCTCTACTGATAGAGCCTTCCCCTTTTTACAGAAAGGGTTTGCGGCTGTCCTAAAGGCAGTCGAGGCCGGCAAGCCTTGCCCCTCCCTGGAGGAGTGTAAACCCTTGTCGCTGGCTCTGCCTATGGACCACAAAGACTGGAAGGATGTCCATCTGACATTCTCAGTGGGAAAGTTGGAGGCTGATATTGCCGGACGGCAATTCGGCGAGGACCTCCCCAAGCTGTCCGAATCTCTTTTACGAAGAGAGTTCGAGACAAAAGAAAGACTGGCTGCCTCAATGTCTCATCAGACTACTCTTGAGACGATGGCAAGTGACCCTAAGGTCCATGAAATGTTCATGGTAGTGGCCAAGTCTCACCTAGCCACAGTGACGAAGGACCTTCATGGCTTCGTCAAAGCAAGGAGAGCTTGCAGGGAGTTCGTGTTCACCGGGGCTTCGGTGAGACACGAGCCAAGGAAGTTAATCTCCTCCAACATTTGGGGAAAAGACCTTTTCCCTACCGATGTGGTCAAAGAGGTTGTTGATAAGGCCGCCGTGGAGAATAGAAACCTTCTCCAGAAGTGGGGCCTGGCTATCAAAAGAAAATCTTCCACGGATGAGGGTCCTCAACCCAAGAGGAAGAATATGAGGACTAGGCTACCGTCTCGGCCAGCCAAGCCTTATAGACAGCAACAGCAACTGCAATTGCCTTTGCCTCCAGTGCCCCAGATGGTGGCTCAAACCCCGACTACTTTTCAGTGGGTACCCCAGGCTGTGCCAGGTCAGTCAACCACATTCACCCCAACGTTCGAAGGACAGTCTTCTTCCTTTCGTGCAAAACCTAGAGGAGCAGCCAGAGGCTCGTCTAGGCGCCCCTCAAGGGGAAGGGGATTCAGAGGTGGTCGTGGTCAGGGAGGCAAGACCTCAGGACGGCAGTCCAAGTGAAACGATACCGGTAGGAGGGAGACTGATGAAATTTTGGGATCGCTGGACCTTCGATCCCTGGGCCCAAAGCCTACTCAAGAATGGACTGGGTTGGAGCTGGTACAGCACTCCACCCCCGTGCCTTCGGTTTTTCCAACACTCCACCCCCGTTTTGGAGGAGTACGTTCAAGAACTGTTGGAGAAAAAGGTGATCCGAAAGGTGAAGTCCATCAAATTCCAAGGGAGGCTGTTTTGTGTTCCCAAGAAAGACTCGGAAAAGCTCAGAGTCATTCTGGACTTGTCGCCACTCAACAAGTTCATAGTGAATTGCAAATTCAAGATGCTAACACTGCAACACATAAGGACCTTACTGCCCAAGAGGGCATACTCAGTCTCTATAGACTTGTCAGACGCCTATTGGCACATTCCAATCAGCCGTCGACTCTCCCCCTACCTAGGGTTCAGGCTACAACGGAGACTGTACGCCTTCAGAGCCATGCCATTCGGGCTAAACATAGCCCCAAGGATTTTCACGAAGCTTGCGAGCGCAGCTCTCAAACAATTACGCCTAAAGGGAATTCAGGTAGTAGCCTACCTGGACGACTGGCTGGTGTGGGCAGCATCCGAGACCGAATGCTTGCAAGCTTCCAGTCAGGTGATCCAGTTCCTAGAGTACCTAGGCTTCAAGATCAACAGAAAAAAAGTCTCGACTTTCTCCATCCCAAAAGTTCCAGTGGCTGGGAATCCACTGGGACCTTTTGTCACACAGTTTCTCCATCCCGACGAAGAAAAGGAAGGAGATAGCGGGCTCTGTCAAGAGACTTCTAGATTCCGAAAGGATATCAAGACGCGAACAGGAGAGGGTACTAGGCTCTCTCCAGTTTGCTTCAGTGACAGACCCAGTGCTAAGAGCACAGCTAAAGGATGCAACCGGAGTTTGGAGAAGGTATGCATCAAACGCGCGAAGAGACCTGAGAAGACCAGTGCCGCCTCGGCTACGTACTCTTCTCAGACCTTGGTCCCAAGCCAGACATCTAAAGAAGTCGGTTCTTCTTCAGCCACCTCCCCCGTCAATGACGATTCACTCAGACGCCTCAAAGGAGGGATGGGGAGGTCACTCTCATCGGAAAAAAGTCCAGGGGACTTGGTCCAAGCTATTCAGGACCTTTCATATAAACTTTCTAGAAGCTATGGCAGTGCTCCTTACCTTAAAGAAAGTCTCCCCGCGTCACTCGATCCACATAAGATTG
>NC_090747.1:26352417-26357417 GCF_036898095.1 Palaemon carinicauda | reverse complement strand
AATGGTAGTTTTAATACCGCCTGTAAGTTAATTGGTCTATTTTGTTTCCTCATGATTGATTATTGAGATTTTATGTATTACAATTTGTGTGGGATTTACGTCTAATAAGCAGGCCAATTGCGATTTAAGATAAGATCGATTGAATTATCGTCTCAGTTTCGCATACAGTTAGAAAAAAAAGATGAAAGATAGAATTTAGATGAACAAAATACTAATAGCTTATTATGAAGATAGTGTCTACAAATTATCAAAATAACTATGAGAATATGATTAGAGAAAGTAAATGATTATTTAGAATACCCATAAGAACGAAGGTAAAAGCTTTAAAAGAAAGTCATTTCTACCGACATTTTGAGACCATATGGATGAAGAAAACTTTTTTCTCAAATAAAAAACATTTTGTGAAATCCAAAATATTTTTTTTTACATGAAAAAAAAACTGATTCCGTAACGTAGTTTCTAATTTCGGATTCCTAATGCTTCACCTAATCTTTGGTTTTCATATCTTGAATTTGCTATCTAACAGTAACATTCCTCTTTCACCATAAACTAATAGATATTATAAATGGCTGAGTTCATTGTGTTCCACATTATCCTTGATCATTAACTTAATATTTTGTATTTTATGTAAGAGATAGTAATTAATCTCAATGAGCATTCAGTATGAGAAAGGTTATCGTTCCTTAATGTAGAAATAAGTAATTTCTCCACGGAAATCTCCTCTCATCTTTTTTTGTTTTCATCCCTTTTCTACGTTTGCAATTCTGAGAAGGTTCCATTTCAAAACTTATGAAAGAGGAATTCTTTAGGAAGAGCGCTCATATTAAGCAGGAAATGACTACCAACTTGGATTTTCTTTCGAAGCACACCAGATTCTTTTAGAGAAAGGTATCTCCTTTTTTTTGTTGAATAAATGAATTATTTATTTAGGAAGATATTCATTATTATTAGAGATGGTGCACTGAAGGAGGGTTAGGGTAGTGTAGATAACGTCTTTTTTCCATACCATATACAGAATTTCCTAATAGAAAAAAATAAAAAATAGAAAAATGTTAGAGATAAAGTCTGAAATTGATGTTGGTTGGAATGGAAATTGTTTTATATAATTATATTTTGTTCTTGAATATCAGCTTTTGCCATAATTTCTTACACCAACATTTGTTCTTTATTAGCAATAACTTCATCACAATATTACAGTAATAAGGATCACTTGTAGGTAGGAGCTCAATATATAGGGCCTACATCATGACTTTGAGAATTATAAATGAACAGTTGTCTCTAAAAAATATCAATTGTTCAAATTACAAATTTAATATTTGTTATCTTTGATAGATATTTTGTTACTGACATTACTAAAGATCAAACCAAATTGGATATATTAACAGGTATATTCATCATATGTTAATAACAACATTGATTTATGTTTTTCTTTAATGATTCGAGCTTTTTTTATATGAAAGCTTTATTCTTTTGAATGTTGTTACTTTTAAAGTCTTTTCTACCTATATAATGCTAATATAGAAAATCAGACTTCGCTTACTTGCATACATACTTTTGTTTGAATATACATTTTTCCTATTCGGTTTTTTTCTCTCTCACATTTTACAATTCCTCCCTCACAAATATATTGCACTTTTTATTACATGATTCCAGATTCAGATTTCACACTTTAAATTTAGAGAATTCGTATTCTCCATGTTAATACCGGAATTAATTCCGATTTATGAACCTCTCACACCTTTTAGTATTCTTCACGTCTAATATTTTCTTCAATAGAATTTATAATCCTCTCCGTAATATTTGGCTTTTAAATAACTATCATTTTATAGAATAAAACTTTTCAATATAAAACTGAGCTAAATACTCTTCTCTTCGATAGTTAATCTTGGTGAAACAAGAATGAAAAAATTTTAAAAGGAATTTTTCTCTGTTTCAAGTTCTTAAATCATACAATACTATATATCTTTAAGAGGAAACATAATATATTGAGTTGTTTAGCATTTCAGAGCATATGATGGTGACAATGTGTCATAAGGATATTGATGAAAGTATATTTTGCTCTTTTTTTAGCGTAAATTTGAATAAACAACGTTTGAAATAAAGCTATTAAAAGAAACAAACAAATCTAATAGTTGCATATATAGAGTAGCAATCTTTCGTTGAAGGTTTTTACTCCAGATTTAGAATAAAAATATAGACACTTATATACTTATTTATATATTTCCAAAAGATGTATTCAATTACCAACTTACGGCTATTGTATTTAAAGAAGGAATGTTGTAAGCATGTAAAAATTGTACTCTATAGACTAGAATAATAGATAATCACATTATGGCTATATCTATTTCACTTTTTGAATGCCAGTGGAAAACTTTTATTCTTTGCAAGGACATAAATTATTATGTTGTTGTTTATAAACCAAAAAGACTAATTCAAACACAATGACCTCTTAAGAACACTATCTTTATATTGTTGATAAATAATACATTTAATACTTGAAGTATATATATATATATATATATATATATATATATATATATATATATATATATATATATATATATATATATATATATATATCATAGACTCCTTTAAGGAAGGACTGGAACGTCAGGACCTCGGGGTTTTTAACTTGAGTGTGAGAGACTTCATGCCTGATTTTTTTTAAAATTGACAAATGTTATGTATTTTCAAATTTTAAGATCATTTTGCTACCACAACTTTTCCTGTTTTTATCTCGTTTTCTATGCAAATCCCATTTTCTGTTCAAATCTCACTGACTAATGTGTTTTGTTTCTGTTTTTGTTATAGAAACGGTCCAGCTGGTGATCTCACAATATGCCACGTCACTGTAGCTGCTTTGGTTGTAAAGGGAACTATGATGGGACACCTTATGTAAAAGTCATATCCTTCCCAAAAGATCCTGAGGAGAGGGAGAGATGGATATTGGCAATGCCGAATGAGAAAAAAAACTTGAGACGCTTGAAGGAGATATATATTTGTGAGACACATTTCAATTGTGAATGGGTGTCAGTTAAGGGTGGTAAGTGACCCAAACAACCTCCATCAATATTTCCTGGAATACCAAAATCAGCTTTGAAGCAGGTTACCTCAGCCCCACGACCAACATCATCTTCTACATCACAATCAAGAGCTAAAAAGGTGCATGCAGCTGCTGAGGCTGCAGATTTCGACCAATTTCGCGCCAAAATTAGTTCCTATTTTCCTGGTTTTAACGTCATAAAAGACCAGAAAGATCTCTACCTATCAAGAACTGGCGCTACTGGACAAACTGTCAAGCAGTTCTTTCATCTACTCACCTTTTGGATTCCTATTCTTGAATAGAGTTGAGAAAGATGGCATTGAGGTGCCTAAACGACTTTTTCCTTTGCAAAAGAACAGCTTGCTCTCAAAATGGTCCCAGATTAGATCCATAACTGAACAGGTAAACATCTATGAGTACACAAGCCAGGAAAGTTTTCAGTACATGATAAGCCAGCTCTGCAAAATGACTGAGGCACACGAGCTTCCTCATTTAACCTTCCTTCTGTCACAGCTGCGGCTTGTGTTCAAACCTCCTGATGGTCGTCGATTTCATACCGACACTCTGATATTCGCAATGCAGCTTCACAACATATCACCCAGTGCATACAAAATGATTCGTCGATCTGGTTTAATCATTCTACCATCAACAAAAAAGATAAAAGAGGTGCTTTCTAGTAGTCTGCAGGACTCCAACCTAAAAACGTTATTCGACCAGCTTAAGCCGCAGCAGCGTTTGGTGAATCTAATGTTTGATGAAGTAAAGCTGATCGAGACATTGCGATTTTCTGGAGGACATGTTCTAGGATAAGCTCAAAACGTTGCAGCGGGTAGTGACCATGAAATGCTTGCTTCACATGTTATGGTTGTTGAAGTTGCCTGCCATTTTGGTGGTCCACGCTATATTCTACGCGTTTTACCCTGCAAAAAACTAGCTGACGATAAGCTGAGTGAACTTCTTACTGAAGCTGCCTCTGCTGTACTTGGTACTGGCGGTACTGTGATTTCTTTGATATGTGACAATTGCAATACCAATCGCAGTGTTTATTCGAAACTTGGAGGGCCTGGAAGTTGTCAAGTGCTATCCATTCAAGAGCAATCTATGTTCTTAGTGTACGACTACGTGCACATCTTCAAAAATGTTCGTAACAACTGGATTACTGTTGATGGCTAAACACTCTCATTTCTTGTACATGGCAATGAGTACAAAGCTTACTGGAGTGATATTCGGAAGCTTTATGAGATCGACCGAGCTACTCCTATTTGCTTAACCAAGCTGACGCACACCGCTGTTTTCCCCAAACCCCTTCAACGCCAGAGCGTACCCTTGATATGTCAGGTGTTCAATGACAATACTGTCGCTGCCTTAAAGACCTTCAAGGATTCATTGGGCATTAGCGAAGGCACCATCATTCTCACCCAGACAATGAGTGAGTGGTTCAAGATGATGAATCCAGACAACCTTGGACAGAAGACTGTACATCTTTCACTAAGTTGGAGGACGCCTGCCAAATTATATCGACCTGCACATGGCAAGGAGGTAGTGGTCGTAAACTGAAGTTAACTAAGCAAACTGCTGAAGCATTCATTGTGTCTACACGTAATAATGTGGCTGCTGCCAAATTGCTTCTGGCAGAGAAAGACTTTGACTACGTTCTTCCTGCTATATTCGCGGATGAAGCCTTGGAAGAGTTTTTCGGTCAAGCCAGGCAAAGAAGTGGTGGAAACTTCTACATTGATGTAGTTGACATTATGGCTGCAGCAAAAGTTACAAATTTGCAGACACTTCTAAAGCATGACATTATGCCAGAATGTAGTTCTCGTGTGCTTGATTGCGACAAGAATTGTACTTCTTCCATAAATCCAGATGAGCGAAGTGAACTCATTGACGAGATCACTCCTCAAGACACTCGGGAGCTCTTGAGGTCTGCTGATAACCTTAAGCATAAAGTTGTATA
>NC_090747.1:26337417-26342417 GCF_036898095.1 Palaemon carinicauda | reverse complement strand
ATATCATTGATACCGGACGGTTTCCCATCTGTCATACCTTATCGGTTCACCACTTCACAAGTCACACTTCTGATCTGTCGAAAAAAAAATTACATTTTTGTAATGCATAATCATCACAAACTATTATTAACTTGAAATTCATTTAACAGGCATAAATAGAAGTTATCAAATTGATATAATGTGCAAACTGTTTTTCGCTTGCACTCTTACAAGTTAGGGAAAAGGAAAAATGTCTATTACTGTTCCCAAGATCACATAGAAAAAAACCAGGCTTGTTGGAAAAGAAAAAAAAATAAGCTGACATTTCCCAAGGAGCCTTATTGTCATGACATAACATCCTCGACTCAAGCTGTCTACGGAATAATATATTCATTTTATTATACTGCCAAGAAATCCACATATATTCTATCTTAGTTTCTCATTATGTATAATAAGTTTGATGCTTATCCTTTCCTTTTTGATATTTTGCAATATTTCAGTAAAGTAATCACCTACCTTGAACTCCAGAGAGTATGTTTTACTACTAATAATGCATAGGTGGCATACTGGTTTTCTAACATGGTTAGTATTATAATCATAAAAAAATCTGCTCTGGTTAGTGAATAAAACTTTGTATATCTGCTAGAACCTACATTTTTTTTTAATTGTTTTTACTGTAAACAGTAACGTTTCCACATGCGATTATGTTGAAAAAAAATAGATAAAAAAAATTCTAATTGTATTACGGAAAGAAAACTGGGCACAACTATATTCATCTTAATAACGATAAAATTGAAAATATAATTTCTCTAATTATATCGAGTGTCAAAAAAAAAACGATAATTCAATCAGTAATGTACACACCTAACTAGAACTCCAGAGAGAATGTTTACTCGATTTTTGTGAAGGTAATTAGATGTTAAAACCTGCTTGTTATTTTAGGTGCAGACGCAATGCATCTTATTCTCCTGAAATCACTTTCATTAATATAATTTTCAAGATAATTTATAGTCTAATATAATATTCCGGAATTTTTTAAGCTTATTAGTTATTATTTTTTTAAACATTCATTATATTTGGCAAGCTAAAGAAAATATATATCTACGACTGAACGCCACAGGGAAATAAAATAAAAGTAATTTGTCATTTATGTTCAAGAAAGTAATGGCTTATCCACCAAATTTAACGGAATAAATTTCAAGAAACATTTCCGACAAATCTATCAGATGTTGGAGGAATATGGAACGTTAACTTACAATGACAGCTCAACCAAATTTCAATATAGATTTAGATTCGGAACAACGAAATTGGTATTGACACTTGTTTCAGCTTCGATAATGAGATTATCGTGAATGTCTTATAAAATTTTTGCATATTGAATATGAAACACCATATTTCATTTACAGGGTGACCATAGACCTTTGGAGGGTTAAATAATTCGGCTCACTCTGAATAATATCTCTAATCATTTTTGGTTTACTTTATCCTATTTTTTTTTCTAACCTAAAAAGTTTTATTCAAGTTTAATTGAAAGAGTATGAAAATGCCATTTTTGAGAAAGTTTCATTTAATTTAGGAGAAGAGCTCCAACATCCAGGGAGCAAGGATGGAAAGCATAAGATTGTTATATAAATTTATTATTATTATCATTATTATTATTATTATTATTATTATTATTAATAAAAATAATATATAATAATAATAATAATAATAATAATAATAATAATAATAATAATAATAATAATAATAATAATAATAATAATAATAATATCTTTTACGCCAAACACATCCTTCAGTGGCTTGTAGTTCTTAGAAATCCATAATTTTCCTCTTTATCTGAACTGTTTCCAGTAGCAGTCTCTCCTGCATAAGGCATGGAGCTCTGACGGTTCCTGATCTCTTCAGCTTCGTTATCAATACTTAGGTATAGTTCCACAGCCTTCTCAATTCAATTTGCAGGTTTTGGTACTTATGTATTTTCTCCCTAACCCCTTTGCGTTAGCCCCTTAAATCCCATGGCACTGTGACATATATGATTGACGCAAGGTCAATATGTTTGTATCACCCTGTCCCTCCTCATACTGTAGTCATAGAGTGACTTATTCTAGTAATTTTCTACCACGGCTGGAAGTAAATGTTTGTACCATTTGATATCAATTGGTATTCAATATTTTGTCAAATAATACTCTGGTGGAGAACAATAGCTACTATACCATGTCCTTTCTTGTAATGATTCTGAGCAAACACTGAACATTTATCTTTCTTTTGTACAGAGAAAACATTTTCTGATTTTTATATCACGACTTAAAATAATGTTTTGTAAACATGTATTACTTTTAAATTCTTCGTTATTGACCTTATTTCACAAGGAAAAGAGACCTATATTTTTTACAAATAAATCACTCAATTATATTATGTAAATAAACACCATGAAAAATCACTTATGGTTAACAGAATTTTTGTGAAGAGAAACATTGGATCCAATAATTCGATTATGAATGTTAAAGAAAGTAAGTGAAAATCTCCGAAATTTGTAAGTGTCATTGTGGGAAGAACTTTCGGAATGAAGCACTTGATTTACAGTGAGAGAGCAACATAATTTAAATAGACCTTCATATAAAGCTGCAAATTCAATATTGACAACTTTGAAAATGAGATTGTCCTGAATATTCACTACTTATTTAATTATGCAATTTGAGACAATGCATTAAAATAACATGGCAGTAATTTACTTTTGAACGCTTGATTCATTACAGTATCTTTAATTATTATTCTTTTTTCTTATCTGTTCTTATATTTCTTTCAATTATATAGGGTATTTATATAGGGTATCTCTCTCTCCTGGCAGAGCTGGTCAGTCTTTATTTTTTGTTTTTTTTAAATTCATATGTGCAGCATCAACTACTTATTTACATCTATAGTAAATCACTTACGTTTAAAACTCTGTACTAATTACCTTTCTCATTGTTTTATCGGTACAAAAGGACTTAAAACATAGCCAATACAAAGTTAATATCACTAATTATTCTATCATGGCTTTTAGAATTCCTAAGTGCGCCATTAACTATTTTTTTTTTTAAATCTATAACACATCCATATACGTTTAAAACATTTAATTATTTTTTAGTCTCTCTTCTACACAAAATACCTCAGAAAATTATCAGTGAAAAAAGATAAGCTTGATAGTTATATATTTTTCTTTATATTTGAATTCTGCAGTGACTAATGTATTCATTACCGTTCACGCTTGTTAGTGAAAGGCCATATCCTATTAAAGGCTCAACAAGAAACTGTCTATGGGTACTTTTTCTTTAGTTCAAGTTGCAGTGTTCTTCTTTATTTATTATTTATGCCATTTAACTATAATCCTGAAAATTTTATATGGAGTAATTTGGAAAAAAATCATGTACCCTTCACCAAAATCGAATAATCCTGCACGATACCCAAATTTAACTAGAGACTGACTATGTTGCTCAATATAAATGCTAGGTTTAATCAAATATATTAGAATGGGACTTGAAGATGACAAATGGGATTTGGGGATGTCATTTAATAGTCATGATAAGGCATTTAATACAAGTCTTTTTTGCTGTTCTTAGGGCATCATCTAACACAATTTCAGGATACTTTAGTTTTTTACCTATTGCTCTAATACCATTTATTTCGTCATCAATATATATATATATATATATATATATATATATATATATATATATATATATATATATATACATATATATATATATAAATATATATATATATATATATATATATATATATATACAGTATGTATATATATATATATATATATATATATATATATATATATATATATAATTATATATATATAGATAAATATATATATATATATATATATATATATGTATATATATATATATATATATATATATATATATATATATATATATATATACAGTATGTATATATATATATATATATATATATATATATATATATATATATATATATATATATATATATGCTAAGCCCAGGGGCTCCAACAGTGAGAATAGCCCGGTGAGAATAGTGTGCACGAGTTTGACCTCAAGGAAGAGAACTCTAATGCAAGACATTGGAAGACCATGGTACAGAGGCTATGGCACTACCCAAGACTAGAGAACAATGGTTTGTTTTTGAAGTGCCCTTTTCTTAGAAGAGCTTCTTAACATAGTTATAGAGTCCCCTTTACCCTTACCAAGAGGGAAATGGCCCCTGAATAAATACAGTGCAGTAACCGCTTGGGTGAAGAAGAATTGTTTGGTAATCTCAGTGTGGTCAAGTGTATGAAGATAGAATACAATATGTAAAGAATAGGCTAGACCATTCGGTGTGTGTATGCAGACAGAGGGAAAATGAACCTTAACCAGAGAGAAGGATCCAACGTAGTACTGTCTGGCTAGACATAAGACCCAATAACTCTCTAGCGGTTGTATCTCAAAGGTATATATATATATATATATATATATATATATATATATATATATATATATATATATATATATATATATATATATATATGTATATATATATATATATACATATATATATATATATATATATATATATATATATATATATATATATATATATGTATATATATATATATATATATATATATATATATATATATATATATATTTATATATATATATATATTTACATTTATATTTATATCCTCATTGAATGTATAAAATTTCTAATGTTACATTGAGTGAAACAGACACTGTTTTTATATGTGTTCAATAATGTGACTTTTATAATAATAGTTACATTAGGGTACATAAAATGATAAATTAAAATGAAAATTTACTGTGAAAACCACGTTGCCTTTGCGAACAGATGTTTGTTTGTTTTTCGATGACAGGCGGGCTCCGAAATAAAGTTTGTGAAATTACATTTTTCGCTTTGCCAGGTCAATTGCGCTTTGGGATTTCCCCGCTTAGTTTATTTGTGTCTCTCCTTGGTGGATATTTTGACAATTTTGTAAGTGTCAGCATATT
>NC_090747.1:26324917-26332417 GCF_036898095.1 Palaemon carinicauda | reverse complement strand
AAAAATCTATTTTTGGGTGAGATAGCCATGTCGTCCTGATGGAAGTTCCTAAGGTAGCTTCAAAAGGATATATTATATAACACAGTGATATTCCCAGAGAATTAACCTTCAGGTTCCAGAATTCTAATTTTCTCAAGGATATCGCATAATATCAGAGGACGCATTCTTGACACGTCACATAGCAATCTGTACCCCAAATAGCGTTAACGCTTCGAGGCGGACATGGCAAAAGAATAGAAGGGGGCCGTAACAAGGTTACCCCCGTTCCCGTACTACTATTGACCAGCGCCATTCCCAGGATGGCGGACATTCCTTGTAGCATTGAGCGTGGTGCTACAGATACAGTACGTCAGGGAGGGAACTGTGAAGATCTTTTCTTTTAAGAAAGAAGGGTGGGTACATCAGGACGACATGGCGATCTCACCAAAAATGGATTTTTCGCTTCGCTCAAAATCCGTTATTTTGGGCTCGAGCCATGTCGTCCTGATGGAAGTATACCACAGCATTAATGTATCTGTGGATTTTCATCAGTGCCTTAACCTTGGGACAACCTTTCTATGATCATTTGGATCAATCGAGACAAATGACGTTACCATTATCCGTCATTATCACTAATCATCTCCGATGTTATTGCTTCCTGCCCCCTACAGGGAAGAGTCATTCTAGACGGTAGAAAAGGGGGTCTCAAGGTAAGCATAAATTGTACGGAAAAACATAAGAATACACCAGATGAACAAACCGTCTCATAGTTTGTGAAAATGACCAAATACTAAACAGTGTTTCTGAATTCCATTGTTTGTGAGCAAACAAATATATAAAAGTACATACTCTGGACTATAATCATGCAATTGTCGGGCGAGTTAGGACGCAATTACATTCTAATAGACGTTTATTAGTAAGTAAAACGAATGTAGCATGATAACGGAACTATACATGTAACCTGTACAGAGATTATCTTTCTTTCTTGGAAAGCAAGAAATGATGTGTGCCACTCTCAGATTGATGAAAATTATAAAACAAATTCTCTTCATAATTCCTGTACTGGTTACTTTCATCGGCACTGTGTACTATGTACACCGGCACTAGTGCTCTCTGTATAATTCCACACCTGGGATTTTGAACAGAGCTAGTTTCACCATGGTAATACTTGATCAAAGGAAGTCACACCCTAAGAGGGATGACCTCTTCTCCCTTTAATTGACAGTCAAAGTCAATTAGCTGTTCATTGTAGAATTAGACGGCGGGTTAAGTATTCTACCCAACGTCACCAAATACTGCTTCAGATCATGGACTTTCTTAGCATAGTGTTTTTAGAACACTGTGGATGATTCTCACCCAGTATATGTGCGAGGACATTTGAAGTCCAAACCATTGACTGTCTGTAACAGTAATTAGGGGGAAGGTTTTAATACACTACCTGCCGCCACTACATAGTGTTTCAGTTCATGTACCTGTTTCGCATAGTGTTTGTAAAACACTCTGGATGATTTCCATCCAGTGCATGAACAAAGACGCGCAAAGTCCATATACTGAAAGAAGTTCAGTGATGAAGCAATCTTTCTCGGATCATTTCCTGCGGGAGTACTGTCGTGATCCGCTCTACTAATAAAGTAGGTGAGCTTCGCCCTCAGTTGTTTTAAGGATAAGTTTGATCCAGAGGTTTCTCCTTTAAAGAGCTGTCCTCCCCTGAAGTCTGAAGTTCTAGGAAGATAGACCTTTAGACACTCTACCGGACACAGAGAGACATCTTCCTTCAGAGGGCAGATTCTCCAGGGCCCCCACCTTTTAGTGGGTAGCTCATTCTTAGAGAGAAAGGATGGATCAGGGATGAGATTCAGATCACCTGTTTCTGAGAACTGAATGTGGCCCTCATCCCTAGAAAGGGCCACTATTTCACTAACTCGAGCCCCTGACACTATAGCGAACAGAAAAATAACCTTTTGGGTTAGATCCTTAAGGGAACAATCTTCATTGTTCAAGGATGAGACATAATGTAGGACCTTGTCCAAAGACCAAGAGATGGGCTTTGGTGGTGCAGCAGGCCTAAGCCTCGCACATGCCTTCGGGATCTTGTTAAAGATCTCATTCGCCAAGTCTACTTGAAAGGCATATAGAAGAGTTCTAGTCAAGGCTGACTTGCACATAGTTATCGTGTTGGCCGCCAAACCCTGGTTATGAAGATGGATAGAGAAGGACATGCAGAAGTTCATTGAAATCTCTCTCGGTCCTTTTGCTTTTACGAAAGCAACCTACTTTTTCCATGAGGACTCATATTGTCTTCTAGTTGACTTAGACTTGTATTCTTCTAAGAATTCTATATTGCCTTTTGAGATCTCAAATCTTTTTTTAACCGCTAGGGCAAGAAAATCATGCAATGAAGGGTTTGGGTTCTCTGTAATAAATCGAAGGCAAATAATCTCTGAACCTTCTGGAGTTGTCCCAGGTTCAGGATAAAGGACAGCCTCAGCCTCTGTTCCCTCCTCAAGGAGGATAGATTCTTCTTGGGCTACCTGGGAGCCAACAGAGCTACTCCCGCCTGGAAGGATCTCAGCATGTTGAGGACTCTCAGCAGTTGATTGGACGGGATGAACTTTGAAATCCTAAGTTCATCCCTTCCATTTCAGAGACATGATGTCTATCATTTAAATTAGAGGATCCTCGTATAGGGCTACATATCAAGGTAGTTCCTTGACGGTGCTCATAATGAAGAGGTCGGATTGCAGTTCAGGGACTTATTCCCATCTGGGAGAGAATAGGTCTGCGTCCGTGGACCATTCTAACTCTATCGGCGTGAGCCTGAGTAGAGCATCCACTGTCACATTGCGGATTGGTTGTATGTGAACTGCTGACAGGTGCCATCCCTTTAGGTAAGGGATGGCTAACTACACCTAAACTGTATGAGACGTTTCTTAGCATCGTCGATTGCAGCGTCGCGTTATCGCTTCGGAGTCCCAGATCATCTTTAAGCAATCTGATCTGCTTTGAGACAGTTTCCCTACTCATGACTGGACCAACATTCTCTTGGGATTTTCGGGCTTTGACCTTTGTTAGGGAAGCGATTAAGGAAGGATCGCTATTGGTGTTTTTAGGCCTCTTCAAGTGTTTGATGATTGTTTTCTCCAGGCTCCCAGCGCATCTTGCAGCCGTGCTCTTAGCACAGGGCCTTTCTTTATTGCGAACTTGAGAGAGAACAGGGTTCCTTCCTGTTCTCGTTTTGGGAATCTGAAATTTATCTTCCATCCACGATGTTCCGGGGACCGGATAATTTCTTCGGATGTTCATAGACCAGCCACCTTGTCCAGGAACATTGTTGCCTGAACCTTTCTTAGGCTTAAACATTGCATGACTGTGTCTGCCAATTTTATGAAGGCCGCTAGGACTCTGTCTAGTCTGACGAGTATCTTTCCTAGGAAGAGCGTTACTTTGTGTAACCTGAATCCTAGATAGGAGGGGAAAGGGTGATTGACTGGAAGCTGCCGATAGACGACTTTAAGGTCTGGTAACACTATAAGCACCCATTTTTGCAGCGGGGTCCTTATATTCAGGACTCGTTTGGTTTGGACTTGTTGAGTGGCGATAAGTCCTGAATGACTCTGAATTTTCTTGAGTCCTTCTCGTAAACACACAACTTCTCATCTTAGTCCCATCTTGATTAGGCCATGGACCCAAGGATCGAAGGTCCAGCGACCCTAAAGGAATCTCCCTCCTACTAGAAGCATTTATATGCTTCAACTGATCAGTAGGAGTCTCTTTTCGACCATCTGTCTGTGACATCTCGGTCACTACAACTGTAGATTGTTGATGAACCGCTCGAAATGAATGTCCAGACCTCTCCATCTTCCTTTTAGGTTGGGGACCCACAACCTTAGAATATTCTCTTTTTGAAAGGATGCCCCATTTTTGGAGAAGTCCTACTTTCTCCGTGGAGGCGTTCTTAATCACTTTCTTGACTACCTCGTCTGGAAAGAGGTCTTTACCCCAGATGTTGGAAGATATTAGCTTTCTTGTATCGTGTTTCGCTGTTGCGTTAGCTAACACAAACTCCCTACATGTTCTTCTATCCTTTATAAAGGCATAAAGGTCTTTTACCAAAGTAGCCATATGTATTTTGGTTAAGACCTTAAGCATGTCTGGGGTATCTTGATGAGCCGAACAGAACTCTATGTAGTTCTGTAGAGATAAGGAGGCTGCAAGTCTCTCCTTTGTTTCTTGTTCATCCTGTAAGAGAAACTCAGATAATTTTGGAAGATTTTCCTTAAATTGTCGAATGGCGACATCCGCCTCAAGTCTTCCTAATGAAAAGATGAAATGGTCCTCCTTCCAGTTCTTCTCCTGTCTGGGAAATGCTAGTGACAGAGGCTTGCACTCCTTGAGTGAAGGACACGGTTTACCTGTCTCTATTTCCTCAGTGACATATTTGAAAGCCTTCTCCATAAAGGGGAATGAAATTGAAACAGGAGCAAGAAAGGAAGAGTGCTTGTTACCCGGTTTGGATACCTTCGACACCGAGTAACCTGCCTTTTCTATGCTGCTTGATAGGATAGCCTGTGCTTCATCATTGTCGAGAATTATGACCTCCTTTGATTCCGTTTCTTTTCCTGATGTTGGTTCATCCTTCAGTCTAATGAAACAGTTCGGGAAAGCGTCAAAGCTTAGCCTGAACTGGATTTTGTCCAAAGGAACAGCACCCATCTTCTCCGAGATGTAGAGTTTGCCGTTTAAAATCGGCATTAGCTCCGCAAACCTCCAGGGATTGGTTGTTGAGCAGGTCAGAAGGTCTTGATCTACAAATCTTTTGTACGACCCTTTAGGAGCGACAAGTGGAGCTTTACCATGGTCTACCTTGCATTTCGCTTCCTGCTTTGTGCTCTGTTTGCACAAATTTTCTACTAGATTCTTGACTTGGGCCCATAACTGGTTCATTCCATCTAAAGGAGGGATAGAAGGCGGAGATATCGATGTCGTTGGCTCAGGGGCCTGTTGGGACGGAGACGATTCCAACCCGACATTCTCCCCTACTTCCCATGGGCGCCTTTTGCCCTCCTTACCGAAGGTTATCTGGCCATCGGGAAATGTACCTCGTGTCTGGGGTACCACTATTTCCTTACTCGCTGTTGGAAATAGTGACCTACGCATCTTGTCATTAGGCAGGTAAGGTCCCGGAGAGATTTTCTGAAAGCCTCTCACCCAGTTGCGTTGTTTGAAACGAGCTGCATCCCTAGTCTCCACCGACTTAGGATTTTTTAAACCTTCGGACAATAGGGCCCGACATACTTTGCAGGCCTGCAGGTTCCAATACTGCAGGTGTTCGGAAATAATATTGCAGGGGGCATGAAACCTGTATGCATTATGTCCGTAAAAACACTTACTCTTAGTTTTGCAGAAGACTGCAAAACATGATATCTGGCATTCCTCCTGTAAAGAAAGGAAAACAAAATGAGTATACGATTGATTATCTCACTGATAACCAATAAATCAAAAGTCATATCTTAACAAAATAGCTTAGGATAGCAAGCTATAAAGGGATAGTAGGAGACACATACTTGTGTATCCCTTGCAAGCAGATGCTGGTACCTCCCCTCAGTATTAAGTGATAGGAATTACCTTTTCGAAGAAATTCCAACTGGAAAAGGGGGTTTTCTAACCCCTAGGGATAGGGAAGTGTATACTTCACTGTCCCTTTCATACTGAATACTATGGGGTATGGAAGACTGATTTCTCAATCAGCTTAACGAAGAAACACTATTCCTTCAATGTAAGAGAGGCTGCAGCATAAGTTCACATGAGGATACCCAAGATATGCTAGAAATAGTTACTGTATAATCATACTGTAGTTTTCTATTTGCATTATGCACTATATTGCAATATACTGGCTACTGTATAATTATATATAGTATGATCCAGCCAATGTGTTGCCTTTCTGGTAAGCAAATGACTATGGTCCAGCTGGCATGATGCTAACTGGACTGGGGAAAGGGAAGACATATATTTGTATATATCCCACCCAACTTATTTGCTGTGACCCCCCTTACAAAATTAAAACATAGAGTTTCCTAATCATGGAGACTCGAGGATAAGGGCTCTACCCTTTAAGGGTTAGGAGTGTAATCTCCAGTCCTTAAAATTTTATTATTGCAGGTTAATCTGAAGACTGATTTCTAATTAGAGCATTGAAGAATTAAATTCCTTCAATATGAGATTGGGTTCCACAAATATTTGGGTAGGTTTTTCAAATATATTGGAAAAACACTACAAGCATAAAATATACAGAAGCTTTTTAATTGCAGTATATCCTATACTGCAGAAACACTAACTACCTGTATAATCATATACTGTAGTACAGCCAGCATGTCGTCGTCATAGCTAGCTAATGCTAGCACATCTAGCCTGCTAGATAAAAGAAGGAGAGATAACATGGAGAACAGGTTACCTAATACTGTATATATATACAGTAAAAGGGATGTAAAAGTCTACTAATACTACCTTCTCCAGAAAAAAAAGGTTCAAATGGAAGGGGAGAATATAAAATTCAAGCTTCCATCCAGCTACAGTACCGTCGCCAGCAAAGATCTGTCAAAACCTTGCTGGCCGGCACCGCTGGCCAGTACTGCCGGCCGGCAGTGTCGGCCGGCAGTATCAGTACTGTCGGCTTGCTGACGGTTGAGCAGGCACCATTCTGTGCTGGCCTGGTAAGCAGCACCCCGGTAGTAGCCACTGTTGCTAGCAGTTCAAGAAAGAACTAAAGAACCTTTGTAAACAGAGGGGACTTCCCACTACAGCCAACATGGCCAGCAGCTGCCGGCCGGCAGCTGCCCTGGTTGCCTGCCACCAGTCACCATGACTGCCAGCCGACAGCAGCCATGACTGCCGGCCGGCCGTAGTCTTTACTGCCGGCCGGCAACTAAAATGGCCAGCAGCTTGCAGCTGTCATTACTGCCGGCCGACAGATGTTAAGACTGCCGGCCGGCAGCTATCAACTGTAAGAGGGGGAGTCTGGTCAATCCCGGCAACCCACCGACAACAGTAAGGTTGCCAGGATTCGCCAACATAAAGGGATAGAAGGGAAGGGAAAAGAGGGTCCTGTGAAAGGTACAGCAGAAGCTGGCCGTAGCCTGTCCTGCCCCACCTAACAAACTCCGTTCCTGTATTAGAACCATCCCAGGTGGCTAAAGAATTCTATTCCTTAGCCTAGGGTTAGATAAATACAATTAAGAGGTTGGTAGCACCCTCGCCACCACCTCTAAGGGAAAGGAAACGGGGTTGCAGTGCCAGTGTCCCCTAAGCATTAGTAGAATTCTATTCCTCAGCCTAGGGTCCACTAACACAGGACTAGTCTGCTAGGTCACAGGAAGAAGGGTCATATCGTACAGACCCTATAGGAGTGACCTAGGGAGGTCTACCTCCTATGTCGGTAGCCTAACGTAGCAAAAGAATTCTATTCATCCTGCCAGGTAGCTACAGACCACAGACTAAAAACTCTGAGATTCTGGCCAAAACCCC
>NC_090747.1:26317417-26319917 GCF_036898095.1 Palaemon carinicauda | reverse complement strand
AAGGCAAAATGTATTATGGTGTGAAAGGCATTAAATGAATAAGAATAAAAAATCTTATGAAGGTGTACTCTGAAAACAATATCATAGCACATGGTAATTCATTTATGAGTTTTACACAAAAATGCATACTTTCAACTATATAGCCACAGATAACCTCTCTCTCTCTCTCTCTCTCTCTCTCTCTCTCTCTCTCTCTCTCTCTCTCTCTCTCTCTCTCTCTCTCTCTCTCTCAGCTGAGCTTAGGTGGATATGTACCTTATTCCTTTATTCTTAATATTTCAACGAAATACTAGAAACATAATTAATTTTTAATGTATTCTGAGTGGCCACAAACCGATTTGAAGAAAATGTTTTACACATATGATAAAATTTAGCTCAACGTTTCTAAAAAAAAAATGGATTATTCAATAAAATGAAATAGAGAAAGATTGGATTATTCAATAAAATGAAATAGAGAAAGATACAGTGTTTGCTTAGACTCGGTGTCGACAACTACTCTTGGATTATGTGCATCGTAACCTCCCGAAATTTTCACTGTGATTCCCGTAGAGTTCAACCACGATGTCTATTCGGTATCTGGGAGAACATGGGTGGTATTTTTACCTTATAGAAAACAGACATTGTGATGGTTATCCAACCTGTACATGTGATCTCTGTGATGGCTATAAGGAGCAACGTGAATTCATTTTCAAGAAATTGAAAGGACATAACTACACTGTAAATCCAGTAGTGAAATACCACCATCTCTTCTGTTCCTGTGAGGGATGTAAAGATCTCTCTGACCAGCTTCAAAAGTGTAATAAGGAAATAATCCGTATGCAAAAGAACAAGAAAAAGAAGACTTCTATAGACTCTTCACCAGTGCCAGAACCAGCCCCAGCATCGCCACTTGTGACTCCAAGGACTGAGAGCACAGACTCGTCCTTGTCTGTCCCTACAACTCCTCAGCAATTAGGTGCAACAGCAGTCATCCCTCCTACCAACGAGCCTGAGTCCTCCAACGCCATGGAGACCGAACAGGGGGCCCACTCTATGGACTGCAACTGCACAGATTGCCTCCAGACACTTCTGCAAGAAGCCACTGTTATACAAGAGAACATCCCAGCTACACAGCCAAAGAAACCTCTGCCAAAGTTTCGACTTTCACAGGCAAACCACGAGCTCTCTTATGCCTCTGTTGCTGCCATGGCTGCCAAACCTGGCATGCAACTCACTGCAAGACCTAACAGGAAAGGTGATCTTATCATCTATCCCAAGGACATTGAGACAGCCAGATTCCTTCAGGAAGACTCCACCTTAACACTGCTGGATCCTGCTTTTATCAGGAAGAAGGCAGTCATTACCAGGTATCCTGTGACGATGCCTATCTCCATTGTGACCTCGTGCAGCAATATTGACTGTGCTGTTCGCTGCACAAGCAAGGATGACGTTCCTGTTCAACGCCTAATTGCCACCTTTATAGGTCCAGTTCCTTCCAAACTGGACTTAGGAGTCTGGGGTACTTTCCCCATCGAGGAATACACACCTGAGCCCCTTCGATGTTACAGATGCCAACGCTTTGGACATCATAAAGAAGAATGCAGAGGCCCCATTATTTGCGGTATCTGCAGCCAGCGACATAGCACAGAAGTGTGCATAAAGGCCCATAAAGAAGGACGACAAACCACATCCAAGTGCCCCAATTGTTCCAAGCCACACCATGCTTGGAATAAGCGCTGCCCAGAGCGCCTCAAGAGGATAGCAGCTATGAAGAATACATCCTCCTCAAACCAAAACAAACCAGCTCCATCCCAGCCACCTAAAGAACAGAGAACTCCTCGCCAGAGAAGACCAACTCAGCCAACTCCTGCTCCTACTTCTACATCTACAATAGCTCCTGCATCTACACCTACAACTGCTCCTAAAAAGGACCAGCAACGACCTGCAACTGTTCCTAAGAAGGATCAGCGCCGACCTGCAACTGCTCCCCAAAGGGACCAACAACGACCTACAACTGTTCCTGAGAAGGATCAGCACCGACCTGCAACTGCTCCCCAAAGGGACCAGCAACGACCTTCATCCTCTTCCCCTTCCCAAACCTTGACTCAAGCAATTGAGTCTCTCACCTTGCAAGACCTCATACCTATCGCCTTACAGATCCTTACCAAAGTCCTCTCCCTCTCATCATTCTCCACCTTCCAGCAATTCCTGCAACAATTCCAGTTTCCAGCCAATGAGCAGAGATAATCCTTCCCTGCTTGTAATCCTCTCCTTTCAAATTCCCTAATCCTAAAAGGAGAATAGCTATTACAAGGCTGTCTTCCTCATAAGGAAACAGCTCTTGTTTTTCCTGTCTCCCACCCTCTTTTCCTGTTATCCCTCCTCTTACCCTATCCTTAGGGGGCCGTTCTCGTGCCAGCTGACCGAGCGCAGCACAGTTTTGGCCCCCTCCCCCTTTCCCATCACAAGAGCAGGAATAAACTTTTTTGTTTAAACCTACTCCTTTACTCTCCTACTAAAA
>NC_090747.1:26309917-26312417 GCF_036898095.1 Palaemon carinicauda | reverse complement strand
CATTTCATTGATCATATGTGAAATGCTACTGTTTTTAGACAAGACTCTCTATAAGAATCTGTAAATGATAGAATAACTTGGATTAAAGAATGCATTAATTGCAAAATATATTGAAATGGATATGTTTGTGCGTGATATGAGAGGATAGTTTAGGACAGGGGTGGCCAACCTATGGCGCATGTGCCAACAGTGGCGCATTGCACGATTACAACTGGCGCACTATACCCCAGAGATAATAAGAGATAAAATCATGCCTTCTCATAAAAAAATAATACTAATACTAATAATAATACTGATTTCTAGAGAAAAAAAATACAAAAAGAATTTAAGGGGACCGTCCGCTATGTAATGCATTTTTTTTTCTAATTATTCAAAATACACTATTTTTATATATGTTTTAGAGTTTACACACATATAATATCTTCATCATATACAAGTTTCAAGCTATTTGATCAAAAACTTTTTGATTCAATAGCAAAAATCATGATTTTTTAAAAGATTTGGGTACATTTTTTCTCCTAATATGACACCAATTGTATTGAAAATAATACCATCAAACCCATTTTAAAAACCGAATCGATTTTCCTTTTTTGCTTAATTTTTTGTGATCATTACCAAGTGAACATATTCCACAATTGAGAAAATTTGCCCAAAGTTACGCCTGTCGCTTTGAAACAACACATTTTCATCCATGAAAATGATCAAGAACAAACTGAGGTCGCAACTATCCAATTCAAATCTGAAGAACTGTCTGCTGCTCTCTGTTACTAATCTAACTCATAATATTATAGATTTAGTGAAAGCAAAGAAAAGTAAAAAGTCTCATTAAACCTAGTTATGTTTATTTTTCCTGCATGTGAAATTACTTTTCTTTAAAACTACTAATTATGTTCATATATTTCTTATTAGTACTTTCAGGAAAAACTAATGAATATTATCAATGCAAATTCAAAGTGTCGATAAAGTAAGTACAGTTTACTTTGCATCCATGTTAAATCTTTTCCTTTACAACTGCTACATCTGTCCACACGATCATATATATATATATATATATATATATATATATATATATATATATATATATATATATATATATATATTATATATATATATACATATGTATATATATATATATATATATATATATATATATATATATATATATATATATATATATATGATAAATTTTGCACATTTTTACGTGTTTTTCATATTCAAATAAGCCATATATATTTTTGATACATTAATGTCTGGATTCTCTTAACGACCTCGGGAACAGAGCCCCAGGCGAAATCACACAAAGACAAGAGCTTGGCTCCGGCCGGGAATCGAACCCTGGTCGGCAAGCTTGTACAGACAGTGACTAACCCACTTGGCCAAGTGGGTTAGTCACTGTCTGTACAAGCTTGCCGACCAGGGTTCGATTCCCGGCCGGAGCCAAGCTCTTGTCTTTGTGTGATTTCGCCTGGGGCTCTGTTCCCGAGGTCGTTAAGAGAATCCAGACATTAATGTATCAAAAATATATATGGCTTATTTGCATATATATATATATATATATATATATATATATATATATATATATATATATATATATATATATATACATCAAAATGATTATATGTATAACCGCCAAATATGTCCAAATCACCATACTTGATGGATTGAAAGGGGGTTAAAGTTAATGTGGCGGATCTAAATTTGAAGTGAAAAAAATTGGTGCATGGGAAACAAAAGGTTGGCCACCCCTGGTTTAGGACCTTTGGATTTCTCCAATCAAATTGTATTCTTTATTACGTATCTGAAGAAATAAAATATTTTACATAGTTATGAATTCCTTAAATCTATATGTATTTGCTCTCTCTCTCTCTCTCTCTCTCTCTCTCTCTCTCTCTCTCTCTCTCTCTCTCTCTCTCTCTCTCTCTCTCTCTCCGTCGTGACTAACAAAAAAGTCTCATTGAGGTGATAATGATTTGGTTCCTGGTATTTTTACTCTCGTGTAAGATGGCTTCCTAAACAAGAGCTGTAGAATGACCTACAGTGATACACATTGAACAAGAAATCCCGAGAGCGTCTTCATCTTCAAAATAGCTGTCGATAAGGCCATCGGTATTGCATTTTGGTGACAATTTGTATTGGGTAATTCAAGTAAGCAAGGAAAAGGAATAAACTAGAGAGAGAGAGAGAGAGAGAGAGAGAGAGAGAGAGAGAGAGAGAGAGAGAGAGAGAGAGAGAGAGAGAAGAACACTCAAGAAGATATAGACTTTCAGTTTGAGCATAAGATGTGAAGGCTCTTTTATTTGTATTTTATCAAAACATCGTTCCGCTTAAATATTTAAAAAAAAACAATAAAAAAGAAAAAAATCAGCTAGTTATACTATATTTCATGAAAACTATAAATCATATTTATACATTATATTACCACGAAATTTTTTCATATTTGTTGTTCTGGTATAAAAAGAACAATACAATTTCGAATTCACCTTTCTATTATTATTTGTTA
>NC_090747.1:26297417-26302417 GCF_036898095.1 Palaemon carinicauda | reverse complement strand
TTGGCTAGGGTGCAATTCACAATATGTTAGTCATGCCAAGATGTTACGAAGCCGGACCTGGAAGAAAAGTTTAAGGGGAAGGCTAAGGTGGCAGGGGAAAGACCCTTCCTAGTAAAAATGGATGGAGATCCCTAGCCTATTCATACCTAAGGCTAACAGCATTCAAGCTGGCAAGTCTAGAATATATAGCAATGTGGTAACCACTAAAACTAGGGAAATTCCGACCAGGCAAAGAAGCTGGAGTTCGACAGCAAGGGAGACATAGGCTCAAGTTAAAGAAGCCAACAACCAAATACAAGGCGGCTGCTAAGGCGGCAAGAAAAATGATACCTAAATAAGGATCTTTTCCATTTGCCTACCTAAATGTTAGCTGACAGCAATTCCAAGCTGGCAAGTCTAGATATAAAGCAATCGAGGAGTCGTTAAATGCCAGGGAAAGTCAGAAGAGGCAAAGGAACTGATGTTCAACACCCAGGAACAACGTAGCCTAACAAAGGAGGGAAAAATCCACCGACCTATCATGAGGCAGGAGCTAGGGAGGCTAAGAGAACAAGTCCATATCTAAGATCATTCTCATGCCTACCTACATTGTAGGCTACCAGTCCCACTAGGCACATGACAATTGAGGGATGCTCCGATGCCAGGGAAATTCAGACTAGGCAAAGGAACCTAAGTTTCCCAGTAAGGGGGGTATAGCCTAGAAGGGAGGGTAAGATTATCGGTCTTAGAAAATGGTAAGGCGGAGGAAAGGCGAGCCTGACTACACTAGTAAAATCAACCGAATTTGTTCTAAGGGATCTACATTGATTAGCCATGGAAAACGAATTCTCCCAACCGGCTGCCACTTAGCCATAAACTAAGGATAGTAGCCCAGAAAAAGTGTAAGGAGGTTGGAAAGGTAGGCCTGCCTGTCTATATTAGAACATAATCAATTTCGTTCTAGGGAAACAACAGGAAGTAGGTGAAGGGAACTAAGTCACTCAACTAGTGCCATCTATCCAACAATTAAGGCTCAGTAGACAGGATCAGAACTTTGACGACCTAAGTCGGCAGTGGAGCGACTATCTATAAACTCTCAACGGGATAAAGGAGAGCTAGCCTTGGCTCTAGACTAGGGAAGACATGCAGGCAACAAAGCAGAAGCCTAACCTAAAATAATGAGAAAGTGTAGAAATATAAGTATAAGACACTTAAGATAGGGTAGATATAACATTCATATAAATTACTGAGGAATTTGAACAACATGAGCTTCTGGTTTCGGCCATGTAATGGTGATGAATTATAAAATGAACGCATCATGAAAGATCAAAGGGTGAGATGCGATATTCTCCATCAGAAAAGAAGAATCAGTACTCAACTGAACCAATGAAGCAGAACCAGAAGCATCCATGGTGAAAAATCACAAAAACTATGCAAAACAAAAAATAATACTCCCAAATCAAGCAAACAAAATGGGGCTGCGAAGTAGGAATGGCGAACCAGCATACATGTTACAGTAATACACTTGCATTGGAGTTGTAACGGCTCTCCCACATATCCAATCCTATCCTATATCCTTCTAGAAAAGGTTAACTCTATTCTATCTGTGTATATATATATATATATATATATATATATAAATAATATATATATATATATATATATATATATATATATATATATATATATATATATATATATATATATATAAAGAGAGAGAGCGAGAGAGAGAGAGAGAGAGAGAGAGAGAGAGAGAGAGAGGGAGAGATCATAGAAAAAAAATATGGGAACAGGATTTGATAATAGGCGAGTAATTGAATGGCTTTAAAAAAAGTGAGTTTCGAAGGCATGTGATAATTATGAGGAAGGTTATAATTTATATCCTAAAGAAACTCACAACGTCCATATAATAATGAATAATGAATATATTCTTTCTTCTGTAATATACATTTTACAATACCTTATCAGGAACGCAAAAGGAAAATCTTCATGTTTTGTTTTATCCTATATCTAGGAACTATAGAAATATTTCAAAGCCTTTTGGTTTTCATTGTTAAAGACGTCTGTTTTTAATGTTTCTTTCTGTAGCGTAGTAACCATAACTCCCTATAGACAATTTGCGGTCTAGGAAATAGCTTTATTTGGTCACACACACAGCTATTTTTAGTTTCCATCATTTTTATGCTGCAAAAGGTCTGGGCCATTGCCAAACGAAAGTCATTTTGAAGCTTCCTTCTAGACTCAAAAGGCAATTTTGTCCACGCATATACTCCCAAAATTTCCTTATCTCGGCCAGAACCACGACTAAAATCATAACTTCATGAGAGAACTCGTCAAAACTTAAGTTTATTTCGTATTCTATTGTTATCAGTACGATTCGTTGGGCAACAATAACAATGTGTGTGAGAACACGTGCTCTGAATAGTAATCTACGTTTGTTTTCAGTGCATTGTATGTTCCAGCACTTGAGCACAATATTGGCTATATTGCTCCCTCATTGATACCACGTATAATCATGCAACTAGTTATTCAGTATTTACTATTCCCTATCTATTTCTACCTGTGGAGCCACCAGTCTTGCTAAAATCCGTAGGTCAGATTAAATCCAATAAAAATTTTATTTGGTATCCCGATCAAGAATATCAGAATCTAATCCCCAAATTCTGGCTGTACTGTCATTCAGAATGTTAGGCACAGTAGCCCAGTATTCTCTTTGTTCTCTTAACCATCATCATTAAGGGTTGCGTACAGTTGTACCACTCCGCAAAGAAAACTCCCAAATACTTTTAGAAAATAGGAGAAAATAATATATCTTGATCTGGTGCTTGATGCACAATATCTTATGTTTAGCAGAAAGAATGCTTCCAAATAAAATATTGCTAAAACTTTTTATTTGTGTTATTACGATCAAATCATCTCTAAGATCAGAAAGATAGGCGCACACAAAGGAATATCGTTCTTGCAAATCCTTTTTGGCTACAAAATTTGAAATATCGCAAACTACTTGCATGCCCCAAAGCAAAGTCAAACTAACCAAGTTCTTTGCCGCCAAATGGCAAGAGAAAACATCTAATGTATTATCATAAGTTGATGAACGGAATTGCATATATTGAGAAGCCAACACACGCATTTTGTTACATGCTCACCACGCAGCCGAATCTGAATAAGAGTCAGTCTTTCTGATTGAAGAGTACAAAAATGTCATGCTTATTTCCCTTGTCTTATGCAGAAACTTTGGTTACCAAATGAACATAAGATGTGGGACACAAAAAAAAAAAAAAAAAAACATAAAGGCCTATACTATTACATACAACAGGATTAATATCGAATAGCAACAAAAACACCTACAATGACAAAAATAAAGTTTACTGGAAATCATATTTTGCCCAAGTGTTCAGAGAAATTTTATATTCAAACAGAAGATATATGGCCATCTTCAGTTACATAAATAACCTATTTAAAATATATATATATATATATATATATATATATATATATATATATATATATATATATATATATATATATATATATATATATATTATAGAAAAGATGTAGGTGACACCAATGGTATATAGCTTCTTATGAGTTCTTCAATCATATAAATAGGTGTTAATGTAATGTAGCATCATTTCCATTATACCCCACAAACCAAAACATTTTCAGAACAGGGTGGTACTCCCTGTTTGCGAATTTCATATAAAAAGCTACAAAATACAGAATTACTGCAAACAGTTCTGGAAAGTAGACTTGATCAGCTTTCAGAAAATATCGGTCTTGTTTCGTACCTCTGATTGGTACCCATAAAAAAAAATGGGCTCTGGCCCATAGGCTATCTTACGGGAACAGGAATTCAACAAACACATCTGATCATACATATTCACCGATTCTTTAGTGGCATTATAGAATTCAATAAGCCCTGCTTTCCTTTGTGGCCAATGTTGAGCTGAGTATGCTGACAAGACATGAGCAGCACCAGTTTCTTTGAGCTCTTGGATGCAGCAGACATATGTGACCATTAGGTAATTGCCTTGGTGTACACGAAGGTACTTGATCCCTTCTGTCGTGTAGCTTTTTATTTCCTCTCTTTCAATATATCCTCTTTGTTTGAGTGCACTGAACCTACATGGGCCATACCACAGTCATTTAGAATTTCAGCAAAAAAGGAAACTGAGGTAACCATTTATCAGTGGTTATATTTCAGTTCGTTCCATAATAGGGCCTTATCAGCTCTAGGGTAAAGTAAAGGCCGAGTGTAAGGCTGCCCTGTGATCGAGTCCCCTGTCTCCTCAGGTAAAGGCTTCCACCAAGTAAGCACTTAGAATGGCTATTATTGATGAGTACCAGCTTGATTCCATACTTGGCCCGCCTTGTTTTGTAAGTAAATACGATATGGTCATTGACCTCTAAATGCTAATAATTGTTAGTCAACTGTGAGGCTTATGTGGAGAGCATAAAGTTCGTCACATTTCTTTATAAAGATAGCCTATATTTCCGTCACAGGTGCAAACTTATCAACCTCCCGCCAGATTGAAGAAGGAAATTGAACCAAGCCTACGACATTTCCACAAGGTATAGAAAAAAGCCTGCATCTAAGCTCCACATTTCACTGATGGGTATGTGACCATCATATATCTGGCCACTGATGACTAGTATATCCAGCAGTGCTCTGACTTCTAATGGCACAGTGTGAGCATCAGGGGCTGATCTTGCTCCATATTTGGAAGTCACTTCATCAATGAACTTCCTAGTCCAAGTAAAAATAATTTAGATGTCATCATTGAAAAAACCACCTGAAAGAATCCTCAGGTGACTCTGCCTTGCTTGCTGCCCTTGTAGTAGGGCCAGGAGTAAAGGCAAATATGTTCTTGGACGGAGACCTTACACTAGGTATGGAATGTGGCCGGCAAATCCACATAAACTTACCCGCAGCAATTGTTGTGGCGTTGAACCTCACCATGGGTGCAATATCACTTTGGCGCATCTTCTCCTATTAGTGGCAACAGGAGTAGTTGAGGTAG
>NC_090747.1:26289917-26292417 GCF_036898095.1 Palaemon carinicauda | reverse complement strand
GGTGGAATTCAAGCCTGTTTTACAATTACATACATACATACATACATACATACATACATACATACATACGTAAATACCTACATACATATCTTCCAACTCAGATACACACATTCGTAACCATTTTATTTGAATATTTAACATTCGAAATGTCTCTGTGCGATAACTTTCTTTTTTAATACAATGTTGAGTTTAATTCTAGGAATGTAATCAACAATAATTTAAAGAATCAAGAGCTCTTGTGAAAAATCTGCTATCACTATAAACTAAATTCAGCAAACATAAAAGAAAATAATTCCACAAATGCTACAGTCAAAGAATTTCAGAGCATTAGTCTCTCAGAAAGGCTAATGCAAATTTCCTTTCCTGGAATATTGCATAACCCCATTTCCACTGCGGAATAAATTTCCTTGAAATGATGAGTTTGTGCATCGGAAGGAAAATAGGACTCCGCTTGAGGTTTCTTTCGGACTCTTAGATGCCTTTGCCCATAGCGGTTTTTTGGATCATCATTTTGGATCTTTTCTTTGATAGTTTCCTCGTTCTCAAAAGCCATATGAAATAAAAATTTCGTCTCTTATCTTTCATTTCATGTATATCATTTTTATGACAGATAGGCCTCATGTCTCCAAAGTATTGTGATGGCCGAAGTAGTAACGTCCCTGATTGGTCACTGCCTAACTGGGGTTCAAGTCCCGCTCAAACTTGTCAGTTTCTTTGGTCACTGCAACCTCACCATCCTTCTGAGATAATGATCAGAAGTTTGGCGGAGCATATGGGTTTATCTGCTGAGTCATCAGCAGCCATTGCCTGGCCCTCCTTAGACCTACCTTAGGTGGAGAGGGGGCTTGGACACTGATCATATGTATATGTGATGAGTGTCTAGGGCATTCTTCCTTTTGATTGGGCAATATCACTGTCCCTTGCCCCTGCCATTCGTGAGTGGCCTTTAAACATTTAAAGGCTATTCTGATATTACGATGTACACTCGTCAATACACACACGCACACACACATACATATATATATATATATATATATATATATATATATATGTATATTTATATTATATATATATATATATATATATATATTTATTTATATTTATATATATACATATATATATATATATATATATATATATATATATATATATATATTCATTTTATATATATATATATATATATATATATATATATATATATAGATAGATAGAGAGATAAATAGATAATTATATAGATAGATATACCTCTATATATATACTTATATATATATATATATATATATATATATATATAGCTATACATATATATATATATATATATATATATATATATATATATATATACATATTTATATATAGATATATATAGATATACATATATATATATATATATGTATATATATATATATATATATATTATATATATAATATATATATATATATATATATATATATATATATATGTATATATATATTTGTATATCTATCTATATATATATATATAAATATATATATATATATATATATATATATATATATATTTGTATATCTATATATATATATATATATATATTTATTTATTTATTTATATATATATATATATATATATATATATATATATATATATATATATATATATCTATATATATATATATATATATATATATATATATTTATTTATTTATTTATATATATATATATATATATATATATATATATATATATATATATATATATATTTATATATATAGTTATTTAAGGCAATCGAATCTGCTTAGCCCGATACCCAAACATACTAATCCTATGTATATTTTTGTAACTTAAGAATCAGTTTTAATTTACATTCTTTTTCTCAATAAGCAATCTGAAGAATACATTCAAAAGCCTTTTATAAGTACTATGAACTTGGACATTCCTTCTTCATATTAGTATTGGTTCTGGTATCTTGTAAATACCTATCATATATTTAAGAAAACTTATAGAATTAGCATACAATTGATATTTCACGATTTTCATAAGTATTCTTATAGGAATCTTAATTATAACGAAAACTTATAAAATAGGGTTACAATTATTGCTTGTTGAGATTAATTTTAATTAGCCATAACTCTTGTTCGTATATTTTGCAAATTTGTTATTCTCCATTTTATGTTTTTATTCAATAATGTTATCAATAAAGAATGGACATTAGAGAATATCTTCCACGTATTGTAACAGTCCATATATTCGCCAATATTTGGAACTCCATCCAAAATGAAAGTATTGCGATTTACTCGGTAATATATTATTTTTACTATTGTTTTGTGGGATTTACAGTACTGGGTGAAAGATTTGGAACATAATTCTCATGCGATCAATATGGAATCTAGCAAAGGTTTACATCGCCTGAGGTTTAGAGGATTTATATGAATGTCAAGAGAGAAGGACGCTTTTCTGTTTAAATATATAGAAGTTAGAATGAACCATCATATGGCTCTAATTGTTATCATTATCTATAGTT
>NC_090747.1:26281789-26286789 GCF_036898095.1 Palaemon carinicauda | reverse complement strand
TCAGGATCCGCTCTGCGAATAAGATATGTGATTTTCGCCCTGAGTTGTTTCAGTAATAAATTTTGAGCCTGACGTTTCTCCCCTGGCCAGATGGCCATCCTTGAAGTCTGAAGTTCTACGAAGATAGACCTTTAGGCATTCTATTGGACATAGAGATGCATCTTCTTTCAGAGGGCAGATTCTTCAGGGACCCCACCTGATGGTGGGTAACTCGGTCTTGGTGAGAAACGTAGGATCCGGAAATAGGTTCAGTTCACCCATCCAGGAACTGAACATGACCTTCCTCTCTCGAGAGGGGTATGATCTCACTAACCCTGGCCCCGGACGCGAGTGCAAAAAGGAGGATAACTTATGGGTCAAATCCTTTAACGCACACTCCTTATTGTTGAACAGCGAAGCAACATGAAGAACTTTTCTAAAGACCATGAATTGGGCTTTGGAGGTGCTAAAGGTCTGAGCCTAGCGCAGGCTTTCGGAACTTTTATAAAAGATCTCGTTAGCGAGGTCGACCTGGAAGGCATATAGAATGGGTCTTGTCAAAGCAGGCCTACATGATAAAATCGTGTTAGTTACCGATCCATAACCATGGAGATGGATGAAGAAAGACAAGCAGAAGTCCGTCGTGATCTCCTGCGGAATCTTCGTCTGACAAGGGCTACCCATTCTCTCCAAGATGACTCATATTGCCTTATAAAAGGTTTGCACTTATAATCCTCTAGGAAGTCCATGCTGGCTTTTGAAATCCCGAAACACTTTCTCACCTGTTAAGGAAAGAAATCATGAGCTGCTGGGTCCGGGTTTTCTGTGATGAAGCGCAGACAATTGACTTCTGGACTCACTGGGTCAGAACTGGATCTGGTAGCGGTCGAAACTCCAATCGTAGTTCCAATGCCAGAGGGAACCCCACACTGTTCGGCCACTTGTGGGCCACTACTGCCGCTACTCCCTTAAATGATCTCAGTTTGTTGAGGACCCTCAACAGAAGGTTGTAAGGAGGGAACAGATAAATCCTGAACCATCTGTTCCAGTCGAGGGACATCACATCCACTGCTTCCGCCAAGGGGTCCTCGTACGGGGACACATACAGGGGCAACTTCTTGTTGTCTTTCGTCGCAAAGAGGTCTAGCCGCAGTTCTGGGACTTGACTCAGAATGAAGGAGAATGGTCCTGCGTCTAGGAACCATTCCGACTCTATCGGTGTGAACCTGGATAGAGCGTCCGCTGTCACATTGCGGACTCCTTAAAGGTGAACTGCTGACAGGTACCATTTCTTCTTCCCCCAAATCGGAAGATGGCCAACATCACCTGGTTGAGAGGTGGCGACCTTGATCCTTGTCGATTCAAGCATCTCACAACTCCCCCGAGGTCCAGCACCAACCTAATGTGGATCGAGCGATGCGGGGAGACTTTCTTTAAGGAAAGAAGGACTGTCATAGTCTATCGAAAATGACTGTGAGAGGTCTTGAATAGACTGGACCAAGACCCTTAGGCCTTTTTCTGATGAGAGTGAACTCCCCATCCCTCCTTCGAGGCGTCTGAGTGACTCGTCACCGACGGGGGAGGTGGATGAAGAAGAACCGACTTCCTAAGGAGTCTGGCTTGGGACCAAGGCCTGAGAAGAGTATTTCGACGAAGCGGAACTGGTCTTCTCAGATCTCTTCGCGCATCTGATGCATAACTACTCCAATCTCCGGTTGCATCCTTTAGCTGTGCTCTTAGCACCGGGTCTGTCACCGAAGTAAACTGGAGAGACCCCAGTACACTCTCCAGTTCGCATCTGATATCCATACGGAATCTAGAAGTCTCTTGACAGAACCAGCTATCTCCTTTCTTTTCTCCGCCACGACGGAGAAAACGGTGTGACATTAGGTCCCAGTGGATTCACACCCACCGGAACTTAGAGATGGAGGAAGTTGAGACTTTTCCTGTTGATCTTGAAGCCTAGATAATCTAGGAAATGGATCACATACAGGGAAGCTTGCAAGCATTCTGTCCTGGGTGCTGCCCACACCAGCCAAAAATCCAGGTAGGCTACTACCTGAATTCCCTTTAGGCGTAATTGACTGAGAACTACGTTCGCAAGCATCGTGAAAATCCTTGGGGCTATTTTAAGCCCGAGAGGCATGGCTTTGAAGACGTATAGTCTTCGTTGTAGCCTTAACCTTAGGTAGGAGGGGAATCGACAATAGATTGGAACGTGCCGATAGGCGTCTGACAAAACTATGGAGGCGGGTAAATGCCCTCTTGGGCAGTAAGGTCCTTATGTGTTGTATTGTTAGCATCTTGAACCTGTAGTTCGCTATGAACTTGTTAAGTGGCGACAAGTCCAGAATGACTCCGAGTTTTCCGAGTCTTTCTTGGGAACACAAAACAGCCTCCCTTGGAATTAGATGGACTTTACCCTTCGGATCACTTTTCCTCTAACAGTTCATGAATGAACTCCTCCAGAACGGGGGTGGAGTATCGGAAAAACGCCGAGGGTATGGGGATGGAGTGCTGTACCAGCTCCAGCCCAGTCCCTTCTTGAGTAGGCTATGGACCCAGGGATCGAAGGTCCACCGATCCCAAAAGCGTTGGAGACTCCCTTCTACCAATATCATCTCGCTCGGACTGTTGTCCTGAGGTCTTGCCTCTCTGACCGCGACCACCCATGAAACCCCTTCTCCTTGAGGGGCGCCTAGACGAAATTCTGGCTGCTCCTCTAGGCTTGTTCGACAGGCAGTTGACTGACCTTCGAACGATGGGTTGAATGCCGGAGACTGTGTCGACACGAATTGGGGAACCCACTGAAGTGTGGTCGGGGTTTTTGCCACCATCTGGGGCACTGAGGGCATCAGCAAATGCCGTTGCTGCTGATGTCTACTTGACTTAGCTGGCCGAGAAAGTATCCTAATCCTTTTAGTCTTCCTCCAAGGTTGGGGACCCCATCCGGGGAAGAATTTCTCTTGGTAGACAGGCCCCACTTCTGGAGAAGATTTCTATCGTCCGTGGCGGCCCTATCAACCTTTTTGACCGACTCACTAGGGAAAAGGTCTTTGTCCCAACTGTTGGAGGAGATCAGTTTCCTTGGCTCGTGCCTCATCGTAGCCCGGGCGAACACGAATTCCCTACAGGTTCTCTTCGCCCTGACGGAGCTGTAGAGATCCTTCGTCACAGTGGCCAGATGAGTCTTGATCACAACCATGAACGTTTCATGGACCTTGGGATCACTTGTCATCGTCTCAAAAGTGGACTGAAGAGACAAAGAGGCAGCCAGTCTTTCTTTTGTCTAGAGTTCTCTCCGCAAAAAGAAAGCCAGACAGCTTAGAGAGGATCTCGCCGAACCGGCGTCCGGCGAAATCCGCCTCCCACATCTGGACTGAGAAGGTAAGATGGACGTCCTTCCAGTCCTTGTTTTGCTTACTAAAACTTCCTTTCTAAAGGCCAGCAACAAGGGTTTACACTCCACCAGGGAGGGGAAAGGCTTGCCAGCCTCGACTGTTTTCAAAACCGCCGCAAACCCTTTCAGCGAAAAAGGGTGAAGGCTGTGGCAGGAGAGGACACAAAGGAAGGGAGCCTCTTACTCAAATACAGCTACCTTTGAGTTCATGAAGCCCCTCTCTTTCATCGAAGAAGAAAGCAAGGCATGAGCCTAGCATGGTCTATCACTACGACCTCCTTCGGCTCTGTCTCTTCCTTTGAAGCTGGTACCTCCTTCCACCGGACCTAGCAGTCCGGATGTGCCCCTGCAGTTACAATGCAGCTGCCTTCCCATTCTTCTCCCTCTGCCTTTGTTGGATCAAGCCAACAATGGAGGGAGGGCCTGCTCTACTGCGAGAGCAGATGATGTTGAGGGAGCAGGTTCAAGGACCTGAACCGGAGCAGCCGACCTCTCTCGGCCTCTTCCGCTACCTTGTCCGGAGCTCGAACTTCATCCTAGCCTTCTGCCAGGAGGTCTTCCTCCAGACGTTCGGACACGTCTGGCATCCTGTCGTCCAACTGGATGCTAAGCAAGGCGACCGTGACTTCAGCATCCACGGGATCTGAATTAAGGGGACCTCCTCTTGAGGTTGGGGAATCACTGTAACAGTTGATGCCCTAGGAAAAGGAAGCCCTCATCTTCTCATTTGGAAGATAAGGTCCAGAGGTAATCTTCTGAAAGCCCCTCACCCAGGTACGAAGCTTCTCCCTAGCTATGTCCCTTGAATCCACCGTTGTAGGGGAGACGAAAACGGATTTTGAGCGAAGCGAAAAGAAAAAGCCTCAATAGATAGGTTAGTGCATATGAAACATACCTGGGGAACCCAATACCGGAGAACATCCGTGGAGACAGCGCATGCCACACGCCTCCTTCAGAACCATGTCCGCAGAAGCCCTACTGCGGACGTTGCAGAAATACATCCGCACTACGGATGGTCCTCCTGTAAAGAGAAGAAATTTCCATGAGTATCAAGTGAACTACGTATCACTGGATATGCACAGTAGCATAACAAAACGGAAAGGAAAGGAAAGACACATCCTTGTATTTCCCGCACACCCAATTGTTGTAGCCTTCCAAATCATAAAATCGTATAGTTAATCTATGCCAGATTAACCAATGGAAAATTTCCAAAGGAAGAAGGAGTAGCCCCCCCTAAGGAATGATTTTAAAATACCGGATAGTAGACAAGAAAGAACTCACTTTCTTATCTGTAAGGCCAACAACAACGGGTCGTGCAAGACCATAAGGAAAAGACACATACTTGTGAATCCCCCACAATCACCTGTGCAAGCCCACCAGCCATTAAAATCAAATGGTTAGTCTTTGCTAGAATAACCAAAGATCATATTTCCCGAGGGAAATTAGGTGTAGCTCACACCTAAGGTAAGATTTTACCATTCTGGCTAAAGATGAAAAGAGTTCTCTTTTTATCCCTGTAAGGCAACACCAAGTGATTGCACAATGCAACACAAGTAAGTTAGAAAAGACAGTGTTGTAACCTACTATATCATGTTCTCCCTTGGTAGAAGACACTAAACAG
>NC_090747.1:26246789-26256789 GCF_036898095.1 Palaemon carinicauda | reverse complement strand
GACCGAGTTTACCCTTCTAAGGTAGTTTGCATAATTATCAAAGTTATTACGTATTATGAAATTGTCGTAGAATGGTGCAACTTGTATAGGTTATCAGTTGTGGAAAGTCTTGGTGGATTGTTTGGCTACCATGTGCATGATTTTTTTTTTAGTTAAAATGTCGTTCATTACCACGAGGACCATTTTACCGCGAGTGCCCCTTTTTCATTTTTTTTCATTTTTTTGCCAAGTCATTTTTCCGTAAGATATTGCCAAATAGTGTCGTAAAACTTTTGCTTGTTTAGTGTTGGAAAGTGTGTCTAGATGATCTGGCTACCCATGCATGACTTTGTTTTTGTCAGATACGACGTAGTTATTGGTATATTGGGTATTTAACTGCGGTTACCAATTTCTGTTTTTTTTCAATATTTGTAAAAATTACTACGTAGTAAGGAATTGCCGTATATTATTCATTTTTTTTTCATGTTTATGTGTTAGAAAGTGTGCCTTGATGGTTGGGCTAACACGTGCATGTCTTTTTTTTTTATCTGAGATGCCGTATATTAGAATGTCGGGCATTTTACCGCGAGTACCCCTTTTTCATTTTATTTCATTTTTTTGCCAAGTCATTTTTCCGTAAGATATTGCGAAATAGTGTCGTAAATCTTTTGCTTTTTTAGTGTTGGAAAGTGTGTCTAGATGATCTGGCTACCCATGCGTGATTTTGTTTTTGTCAGATACGACGTAGTTATTGGTATATTGGGTATTTAACTGCGGTTGCCAATTTCTGTTTTTTTTTCAATATTTGTAAAAATTTACTACGTAGTAAGGAATTGCCGTATATTATTGATTTTTTTTTTCATGTTTATGTGTTAGAAAGTGTGCCTTGATGGTTGGGCTAACACGTGCATGTCTTTTTTTTTATCTGAGATGCCGTATATTAGAATGTTGGGCGTTTTTCCGCGAGTGGCCCTTTTTATTTGTTTTGCATTTTTTTGCTTAGTCATGTTACCGTAAGGAATTGGCAAGTAGTGTCGCAAAACTTATATTTTCATAGTGTTGGAAAGTGTTTCTAGATGATCTGGCTACCCATGCCTATTTTTTTTTTAGCCAGATATGGCGTATATATAAGTATGTGTTCGATTTTCCTGTGATTGCCATTTTTTCGTTTTTTCCCATTTCTTTCAAAATTACTACGTACTAAGGAACTATCACAGAGTAATGATTCATTTATATGTTTATTTGTCGGAAAATGTGCCTTAATGGTTTGCCTAGCACGTGGCTGAAATTTTTTTTTTTCTGAAATGCCGTATATTAGAATGGCCATTTTTCCACGAGTGCCCCTTTTTATTTGTTTTGCATTTTTTTGCTTAGTCATGTTACCGTAAGGAATTGGCAAGTAGTGTCGCAAAACTTATAATTTTATAGTGTTGGAAAGTGTTTCTAGATGATCTGGCTACCCATGCCTATCTTTTTTTTTTTAGCCAGATATGGCGTATATATAGGTTTGTGTTCGATTTTCCTGTGATTGCCATTTTTTCGTTTTTTCCCATTTCTTTCAAAATTACTACGTACTAAGGAACTATCACAGAGTAATGATTCATTTAGATGTTTATTTGTCGGAAAATGTGCCTTGATGGTTTGCCTAGCACGTGGCTGAATTTTCTTTTTCTGAAATGCCGTATCCTCCTATACTGTACTAGTATTCTTCAGTATAACATATACAGTAAGAAGAAAACTATAGTATGGGTTTTGGTACAGCACTGTGTGTTCTAACACTTTTGTGTTTTCTTGCACAGTCCTTTGCTGTTGCCCTACAGATAGGAAAGTGAGTTCTTTCCTGTCTATTATCCAGGATTTTAAAATCATTGATTAGGTGTGAGCTCCACCTGTTTCCTCTGGAAACTTTGCATTGGTTACTCTAGAAGAGATTAACCATTTGATTTTATTATCTGGAAGGCTGTAGCATTGGGTTGTGAGGGAAACACAAGTGTGTGTCTTTCCTTTCTGAATTGTTATGCTATACAATGCATATCCAGTGATACATAGTTCACTTGATACTCATGGAAATTTCTTCTCTTTACAGAAGGACCCTCCGAAGTGCGGAAGTGCTTTCTGCAACGTCCGCAGCAAGAACCTCTGCGGACATGAGTTTTGTAGGAGACACGCAGCATGCGCTGTCTCCAAGGATGATCTCCGGAATTGGGACCCTCGGGTATGTACTGTGTGCACTAACCTGATTACTGAGGCCTTTGATTCCCCTAGGACGGCGGAATCAAGGGATAGAGCAAGGGTAAAGCTTCGTACCTGGGTAAGGGGCTTCCAAAAGAACACCTCTGGCCCTTATCTTCCAAGTGAGAAGATGAGGGCGTATCTTTTCCCTAAGGCATCAGCTGATGCAGTGATTCCCCAGCCTCAAGAGGAGATCCCCCAAGTTCAGATCCAGGTGGATGCTGAAGTCGCAGTGGCGATGCAAGGCATCCAGTTACATGACAGGATGTCTGATGTGGACGAGCGTCTGGAGGAAGACCTCCTGGCAGAAGCCCAGGATGAAGTTCAAGCCCCAGACGTTGTAGAGGAAGAGGTCGACGAGGTGTCGGCTACTCCGGTTCAGATTCCGGAGCCTATTCCCTCAACATCGGCCGGTCTCCCAGTAGAGCTGGGACAGGCCCTCTCTTCTATTGTTGGAATGATGCAACAAATGCAGGAGAATCAGGAGAAGGCGGCTGCAATGGAACTGGGGATGCAGTGCCTTGCAGAATCACATTGGCCCCAGAAAAAGCTCAATGTGAAAGACCTTCCCTTGTGCTCAGATGCTAACCCATGGAGGTATGCTGAGCACATGCCGATGACGACTGGAAAGATCGTCATCTCGGATAAGCTGGGCTCAGTTCCCCTGGAGGAGGTGGAATTCTGGCCCAGCAAGGCATCATATCCGGACTGTTATGTCCGGCTGATGAAGGAACCAGCTTCAAAGGAGGAGACAGAGCCGAAGGAGGTCATAGTGATGGACCACGCTAAGGCTCAAGCTCTACTTTCATCCTCGATGAAAGAGAGGGGCTTCTTTAACTCAAAGGTAGCTGCATTGAGCAAGAAGCTCCCTTCCCTTGTGTCCTCGCCTGCTAGAGCCTTTCCCTTTTTACAGAAAGGGTTTGAGGACGTACTAAAAGCAGTCGAGGCCGGCAAGTCTTGCCCCTCCCTGGAGGAGTGTAAACCCTTGTCGCTGGCCCTGCCTATGGACTACAAACACTGGAAGGACGTCCATCTTACGTTCTCAGTTGGGAAGTTGGAGGCTGATATTGCCGGACATCAGTTCGGCGAGGACCTCCCTACGCTGTCTGAATTCTTTTGCGAAGAGAGTTCGAGACAAAAGAAAGACTGGCTGCCTCAATGTCTCTTCAGACTACTCTTGAGACGATGGCAAGTGACCCCAAGGTCCATGAAATGTTCATGGTGGTGGCCAAGACTCATCTGGCCACAGTGACGAAGGACCTTTATGGCTTCGTCAAGGCAAGGAGAGCTTGTAGGGAGTTCGTGTTCACCTCGGCTACGGTGAGGCACGAGCCAAGGAAACTAATCTCCTCCAACATTTGGGGAAAAGACCTTTTCCCTTCCGACTTGGTCAAAGAAGTTGTTGATAAGGCCGCCTTGGAGAATAGAAACCTTCTCCAGAAGTGGGGCCTGGCTATCAAAAGAAAGTCTTCCCCGGATGAAGGTCCTCAACCAAAGAGGAAGACTATGAGGACTAGGCTACCATCTCGGCCAGCCAAGCCTGTTAGACAGCAACAGCAACTGCAATTGCCATTGCCTCCAGTGCTCCAGATCGTGGCACAAACCCCAACCACTTTTCAGTGGGTACTCCAGGCCGTGTCGACACAGTCCACGGCATTCACCCCAGCGTTCGAAGGGCAGTCTACTTCCTTTCGAGCAAAGCCTAGAGGAGCAGCCAGAGGCTCGTCTAGGCGCCCCTCAAAGGGAAGGGGATTCAGGGGTGGTCGTGGTCAGGGAGGCAACACCTCAGGACGGCAGTCCAAGTGAGATGATACCGGTAGGAGGGAGACTTCTGAAATTTCGGGATCGGTGGACCTTCGATCCCTGACCCACAGCCTACTCAAGAATGGACTGGGCTGGAGCTGGTACAGCACTCCACCCCCGTGCCTTCGGTTTTTCCAACACTCCACCCCTGTTATGGAGGAGTACGTTCAAGAATTGTTGGAGAAAAAAAAGGTGATCCGAAGGGTGAAGCCCATCAATTTCTAAGGGAGGCTGTTTTGTGTTCCCAAGAAAGACTCGGAAAAGCTCAGAGTCATTCTGGACTTGTCGCCACTCAACAAGTTCATAGTGAATTGCAAATTCAAAATGCTAACACTGCAACACATAAGGACCTTACTGCCCAAGAGGGCATATTCCGTCTCTATAGACTTGTCAGACGCCTATTGGCACATTCCAATCAGCCATCGACTCTCCCCCTACCTAGGGTTCAGGCTACAACGAAGACTATACGCCTTCGGAGCCATGCCATTCGGGCTAAACATAGCCCCAAGGATTTTTACGAAGCTTGCGAGCGTAGCTCTCAAACATTACGCCTAAAGGGAATTCAGGTAGTAGCCTACCTGGACGACTGGTTGGTGTGGGCAGCATCCGAGACAGAATGCTTGCAAGCTTCCAGTCAAGTGATCCAGTTCCTAGAGTACCTAGGCTTCAAGATCAACAGAAAAAAGTCTCGACTTTCTCCATCTCAAAAGTTCCAGTGGCTGGGAATCCACTGGGACCTTTTGTCACACCGTTTCTCCTTCCCGGCGAAGAAAAGGAAGGAGATAGCGGGTTCTGTCAAGCGACTTCTAGATTCCGAAAGGATATCAAGACGCGAGCAGGAGAGGGTACTGGGCTCTCTCCAGTTTGCTTCGGTGACAGACCCAGTGCTAAGAGCACAGCTAAAGGATGCAATCGGAGTTTGGAGAAGTTATGCATCAAACGCGCGAAGAGATCTGAGAAGACCAGCCGCTTCGGCTAAGTACTCTTCTCAGGCCTTGGTCCCAAGCCAGACATCTAAAGAAGTCGGTTCTTCTTCAGCCACCTCCCCCGTCGGTGACGATTCACTCAGACGCCTCGAAGGAGGGATGGGGAGGTCACTCTCATCGGAAAAAAGTCCAAGGGACTTGGTCCAAGCTATTCAAGACCTTTCACATAAAACTTTCTAGAAGCTATGGCAGTGCTCCTTACCTTAAAGAAACTCTCCCCGCGTCACTCGATCCACATAAGGTTGGTGATGGACAGCGAGGTAGTTGTGAGATACTTGAATCGACAAGGATTGAGGTCACCACCTCTCAACCAGGTGATGTTGGCCATCTTCCGATTGGCGGAAAAGAAGAAGTGGTACCTGTCGGCAGTTCACCTTCAAGGAGTCCGCAATGTGACGGCGGACGCTCTATCAAGGTTTACAGCGATAGAGTCGGAATGGTCCTTAGACGCAGGATCATTCTCCTTCATTCTGAATCAAGTCCCAGAACTGCAGATAGACCTCTTTGCGACGAAAAACAACAAGAAGTTGCCCCTGTACGTGCCCCGTACGAGAACCCCTTAGCGGAAGCAGTGGACGCAATGTCCCTCGACTGGAACAGATGGTCCAAGATTTATCTCCTCCCTCCTCACAACCTTCTGTTGAGGGTCCTCAACAAACTGAGATCCTTCAAGGGGTAGCGGCAATAGTGGCCCACAAATGGCCGAACAGCGTGTGGTTCCCCCTGGCATTGGAACTGTAGCTGAAGTTTGTACCGCTACCAGATCCAGTTCTGACCCAGCGAGTCCAGAAGTCAACTGTCTGCGCTTTATTACAGAAAACCCGGACCCTGCAGCTCATGATTTTCTCTCCCTAACGGTGAGAAAGCGTTTCGGGATTTCGAAAGCCAGCATAGACTTCCTTGAGGAATATAAGTGCAAATCTACTAGAAGGCAATATGAGTCATCTTGGAGAAAATGGGTGGCCTTTTGTCAAGGCGAAGAATCCGCAGGAGATCTTGACAGACTTCTGCTTATCTTTCTTCTCCACCTCCATGGTCAAGGATTGGCAGCTAACACGATTTCAGCGTGTAAGTCTGCTTTGACAAGACCCATTCTATATGCCTTCCAGGTCGACCTAGGTAACGAGATCTTTAATAAGTCCCGAAAGCCTGCGCTAAGCTCAGACCTTCAGCACCTCCAAAGCCCATTTCATGGTCTTTAGACAAGTTCTTCATTTCGCTTCTCTGTTGAGCAATGAAGAGTGTGCGTTAAAGGATTTGACACAAAAAGTTATTTTCCTATTTGCACTCGCGTCCGGGGCCAGGGTTAGTGAGATTGTAGCCCTCTCGAGAGAGGCAGGTCGTGTTCAGTTCCAGGATGGGGGAGAACTGAACCTGTTTCCGGATCCTACGTTTCTCGCCAAGAATGAGTTACCCACCAACAGGTGGGGTCCCTGGAGAATCTGCCCTCTGAAAGAAGATGCATCTCTATGTCCAGTAGAATGCCTAAAGGTCTATCTTCATAGAACTTCAGACTTCAAGGGTGATCAACTATTCAAGGGAGAAACATCAGGCTCAAATTTATCTCTGAATCAACTCAGAGCGAAAATCACATATTTTATTCGCAGAGCGGATCCTGACAGTACACCCACAGGTCACGATCCGAGGAAAGTTGCCTCATCCTTAAATTTCTTTAATTGTATGGATTTTGAACATCTCCGTTCATACACTGTCTGGAAGTCTTCCAGAGTGTTCTTTCGCCACTATGCGAAGCAAGTAGAGGAACTAAAGAGATCTGTGGTAGCAGTGGGTCGCGGTGTTAACCCTACTGTTTAACTCTGCGAGGAACAGTGGTCTTAATTGGGACGATTAATTCCAGGGTGAGTGTGTAGTTACATACTGTACTACAAACTAAGTGAGGGCACTGTGTTGCCCATGTAGACTGTTCCATTTCCGAAGGTGAACTTAGCATAAGTGCAGACATGTGTGCCGAGCGTTTCTAACGCTAATGTCATTGATTTGTAATACAGACTTTTATGACTTTGATACCTCGGTATCTTAAGAGTGGCATTTAATTTTTTTTCTTTCAGACAAACAAGTTCTGTTTACTATCATACTTATGCTTAAAGCTTTGGGTTATCCTCTTCTTATGTATATATATATATATATATATATATATATATATATATATATATATATATATATATATATATATATATATATATATATATATACATATATATATATATATATATATATATATATATATATATATATATATATATATATATATATATATATATATATATTGTGGTTAACCTGTCTATTTATTGCCTGTCAATAAACTGGTTCTTGAGAACCTTGCGTCTCCTTCACCTGTGTCAATTTATTGGTATAATTGAGCATTCATCCTATGTACCTTATCTGGGATAATTCTAATAGAATTGTTCCTTTATGCAAGCTATGTTGCATTGGTTTTCCTCCTATGCGGATATAAAACCTTTGTCCAATACAAGTATTGTGCGGAGAATTGGTCGATATTTCATATTGACGCAGTGATTCTTTACAAACTATGCTTTACTTAATATAGGGCGAGACCACTATATTAGCTTGCCTGGTATTCATACATAGGTATATGTACTCTTCGAGACTTTTCCAGAGTCTAGTAGGACTCTTCCCTGTAGGGGGCAGGAAGCTCTAACATGGTTTATAGTTAGTTGAAAAGATGTATAACGGTAACATCTTAGGTCTCTAGGTCTAGTCGACCGGGAAAAATTACATCCGGGGAGTACGGCACGTTCTGAGAATCCACAGATACAGTAATGCTGGGGTATACTTCCATCAGTACGACATGGCTTGAGCCCAAAAAACGGATTTTGAGCGAAGCGAAAAATCTATTTTTGGGTGAGATGGGCATGTCGTCCTGATGGACCCGCCCTTGCCTTTCTAAGAAAGGGCTGTAGGACCCCTCCCTACATACAGTATCTGTAGCACTTCGTGTACGCTACAAGGAATACAGATGGCGCCAGGATTGGCGCCAGGCATGCATACGAATCGGATGTTAGGGAGCCTTGGGAGCGGCTCCCCCTTTTTCTTTCCCGAATTCGCCTCCTACGAGACGAAATCTCTGTCCAGGATGCAGATTGCCATGTGGCGTGTCAAGAATACGTCCTCTGATATGTCGCGATATCCCTTTCAGGAGGGATATTCGCTCCAGGAGTTAGAATTCTGGTACCTTAAGGTAAATTCTCTGGGAATATCGCCGTAGTTGTAATATACCCTAGGAAGCTACCCTATAGGAACTTCCATCAGGACGACATGGCCATCTCACCCAAAAATAGATTTTTTGCTTCGCTCAAAATCCATTATATATATATATATATATATATATATATATATATATATATATATATATATATATATATATATATATATATATATATATATATATATATATATATATATACACACACACATAAGTGTGTGTGTGTATGTTTGTACGTTTGTGTGTGTGTTAGTGTGTCTTTGTGCCTATGCGCGTGTGCTTATGCGTGTGTGTCTGCCTGCCTTTCCATTTCCTACTTATGTAGTATACTTTCTCCATAGAGAGGTGTGTATGTGGCCCATTGTTTTTGTTATTATTTAATTTGATAATTTCTTAGGTGGCGAAACTCACAGTCTTCGTAATCACCCAACTTAAAAAGTTTCTGTTTCTGAACAATATCTTATCAACATTGATCAAACCTTTGATCACCAAAATATATATCCTTAAGAGCGTATTAACGTCGAACATATCGTATTTGATGACATTGGTAAACACACACATACACACACGTAAATATTTATACAGTGGAAACATTTTATTGATATATATACCTTCTGATCGAAAATACAGGTTATACATAAAAATATGCAAACAACCAAAAAAACTCTACGTTGTTCCGAATATTTTTATCCGATATTAAAAAATAATTTAACATCAAAGTATTCTTTGTAAAGGAGAAAATGAAAGTGAAGTTACATTTCAGCTTAAATTCCACTAATTGAACCACAAGATACAATTCTCGATTTTACTAGAAGTTCTGCTTAAACCACCATCATAAAACAGTGTCTGAAATGTATCCAACGTAAACATCCGGACATAAAGGCTTTGATTCCCTTGAATATATACTGGATTTTAGCTCTCGAACAATAAAGGAAAATTATTCACAAATGGTGGTGGTTGTAAGTTTACCGTTTTAGAGGTAAAACTATATTATTATTATTATTATTATTATTATCATTATTATTATTATTATTATTATTATTATTATTATTATTATTATTATTATTATTATTAAAAAATGTCAACACATACATTCATATTTTCAGCATTTCTTACATGAGGTTACTTTTCTTAAATGATAAAGATAAATATTCTTTCTTTTCCCAAACGAAGCTATTGATTTTGAAAATTGATTTAAACTGGAAGGGTAAAGTCCCCCCGAGTTAAAAAACTATTTGAATCGTATTAAAAAAAAAAAGGTTTTCAGTTTGAATGCTCCAAGAATAATATATATTTTTTTTCTTTTTTTACAGTGAATGGATTACTCAATCAAATTCAATTTCGTCTTAGGATTTCTTCTTCAATAAAATATTTTTTTTTTCTAAAAGAGTTGAATGAAAAAAAAAACTCTTTCAATGTTGATGTGAAGAGAAAAAATTAATATGTTAGTTTAAAACGTGTAAGGATTTTTAGGCGATGGTATTTATGAGGTCTAATATCATATTTTGTTCCTAATAGGATACAACATTCACTAATATGATTATTGTAAAAATTCCGTTATTCATCTTATTTTAATAATCAGTAAATGATTTAATCTTTTCTCTCGCCATTCCATTCACCGCTAGGATATTCTATTAGGTAAACTCTCCCTTAACTTATATTTTCTACATACAATTATCATATCCTGAAATATTGCTAAAGTTGCATTATTAATATCTATATGTAGATATGTATGTCATAATATACATTAAGAGGA
>NC_090747.1:26239289-26241789 GCF_036898095.1 Palaemon carinicauda | reverse complement strand
GTCCGACGAAGGCTGACACAGTATCACACCCTGTGATGGCATGAAACATTGGAAGAGCACATGCCTTCTCTGGACCAAGGGAGGAAGCTATTTCATGGGCTGCAATGTAGCGGTAGTTCTTGCCTGTCCCAAAGGCTACCCAGAGTTCGTCTCCAGCTGGTAGTTTCTGGACTACCATCACTGCTAGGACCACGACGTCACTGTCTACTGTTCGAACCTGTATCTGGTGGTGACCATGTTGTGCAGCATGTGCTACATGTAGCATCATGCGGGTGTCTGCCTCTTCTTGGTTGCATGGTGCGAGTGAGTTGACATCCTCTTGCTGTGGAACACAGATCACCTGCTCCCCATCAGTGACGACCAGTTCCTTGCCTTCTTCTTGAAAGGACTCTGCAAGCATGGTGGAGAGGTAGCTGAAGAGCTCCACTTTGTTGCTATCAACTCGCAGGAAACTTTGCCAATTTCCTGGTATGACTGCTGAGTCGACAACACGCCGACGTACTCCCTTTCCACGCTGTTCTCTGGTTGATGCCTTCAGGGAATCTGCTCTGTAGCTGTCCCACACAAGGTCAAGACGTGATACATGTTGGAAACGTTGTACAACGTATGGGATGAACACTTGCTGTGCATATTCCTCGAACGTGTTGGCAGTACCCGGCTTCAACATCTGTACGATTACTGCTCCATCGAGGACAACAGCAGTGACAGTAGGAGCTTCAAACTGAGGCTCAGCATGGCCTTCAAGGCACACCAGCAAGTCACTCTTGCTCCCTAGGTACAGTCTCCCTCCGTCAGATAAAGTTGGAGGGCATTGCTGATTTTCATGCCTGAAGAACTCTTCTAGATTCCCATCACGGGTCTGGCAGCCGATATATAATCGTGCGTAGAGCGCAACATCATTCTTCAGAGATTTGACCTGTTCTTTTCCTTTGGGTATATTGGGTCCTCTCTTGGTCGCAAACAGTGGTAGCTTGTTCCGGTGGATTGCCACCTCAATGGACTTGGTTCTGTCCACGATGCATTCCTTTGAGAATGCTTCAAACTGGTCTTGGCCGATCTGCTTGGCGTTACGGACTGTTTCTATGACTGCAGGGTCTGCGATCTCCTTTGTGTCGAGCACCAGCAAGTCCTGACTGTCCTCCTCGAAAGGGTTGCCCAGCTCTTCAATGACGGCCACGAGTGAGCGCACATCTCTGGCAAAAGTGTTCTGCACACTTGGTGTCTCTTCGTGGTGACGTGTCTCCTCTTGATCGTGTGGATGCAGATTGAAGTCGTCAAATTCCACAATCACTCTAGCAACCTCCGGTCCGGCAACCATCCAGCGCCTCAGTGCAGTTGGATTGTCTGTGAGGCCGATGGCTCCTCCATCACCCTTGACATACGCGTTGTTCTGCTCATGTCCTTGGTCAAGAGGGATTGCTGAAAAGATCCTCTTGGTCTTCTGGACTGTGAAGTGTCCCTTGCTAAACTCTGTGAAGACGTCTGGATGTTTGTTTGCCAGTTCTGCCATGTCCCGTAGATGCACTGGTATCCATCGGGCATAGTTCGTGTGGTCTAGTGCGAAGAACCACGGAGCCAGTTCTGTCAGAGCATCCACGTACATGCTAAAATTGGCTTCTCTCAGAGATCGCACATAGATCAGAGTGGACAGCTCCAGTGCCAAGACTGTTGACCAGTACTGAAACTGCGGATAACTCTGTTCTCTCTGACTGCACCAGTCTTCGAAGCTTTCAGGGTGCTCATCTTCTTCTGTATTGGTGGTGCTGTACTTGTCATAGGCACGCCGTTGGAGATTATGCAACGCAGCCGCTGTGACTTGGTGTGCTCTTCTGGTGCGTGTGACGTGAGCTGCTCGAAGAAATGAGTCTGCTATTCCTTCAGTTGTGATCTCTGCTTGTACCAGTGCTTGGGTCCACCCACTTCCCTGCAACCAGTCACCCAGGGTCTTCAGTGCCGTCATCTCAATATGCAACCCCCCAAACATCACCACCAGTTGGTCTTCTCCATATGTGTTTGGCCACTTCCACTGGATCTGTTTTGCTAGAGTGAATAGTGGCTGGTCGCAAGTCAGAACTGGAGTTTGGCCTGGGTTGAGATGTTTAACTGCACTCCTGACTACATCAATAGAGTGTCTGATCATTGCCACAGTGTGAGCACTCTCCTGGAACAAGGGAAGCAGGGACGTTGGTGTGATGACTGGTTGCTTTGGATCTTGGTGCCTTGCATGGTATGCAGCCCATGATGTGTTTTCACAGGCCTCAACATCATCTTTGAGAACACTTCTCGTGTTCTCCAGCCACATATACTCATCTTCTATGTGCTGCTCACAGTTGTGGCGTCTAAGAGAGGTCACAGAAGTAGCTGGGATCATTTGCCCTTTGACAGAAGAAGCAACAGGACGTACATCCGTGTAATATTCTGGTAGAAGTATGTGTAATTGTACAATACTTATCACCTCTAGCACACTTATCACCTTTAGCATCCACAAAAAGACAAATTA
>NC_090747.1:26226789-26229289 GCF_036898095.1 Palaemon carinicauda | reverse complement strand
TATTAATAAATAAACATTTCGTCGTTAACATGAATATCCTCATAACAACAAAAACTAGTAAGAAATTTGCATAGTTTTGGACCTTTACCTATTTTTTTTTTTTTTTTTTTTTTTTTTTTTTTTTTTGCATAATCTTTATGCTATGAATGTGGTCTCAAATGACGTCTGTCAGAAGAATTCATCAACCCAATTTCATGTAGCATCAAAGAAGAAAACATTGAAGGACTTTCAGCAGTAGTTCCAAATCATGTTTTGAACGATACAGACACAATTCCCTAAAGCCCAGTTTACAATGACCCAGTTACCTTAAAGCAGAGCTGATTACAGCCCAGTTCCTCAAGGGGCAACTGAGTATATCCCAGTTTCCCAAAGCCCACTTGAGGAGGCCCCAGTTACTCAAAACCCTGTTGACTATGACCCCCTTACCCAAAGCCCAGCTGATGATGACTCAGCTACCCAAAGCTATGCTAATGATGACTCGGCTACCCAAATCCCAGCTGATGATGATTCAGTTACTCAAAGCCCAGTTGATGATGAACCAGATATTCAAATCCCAGCTGATGATGATTCAGTTACTCAAAGCCCAGTTGATGATGAACCAGATATTCAAAGCCCAGCTGATGATGACCTAGTTACCCAAAGCCCAGCCAATGATGATCCAGTTACCTAAAGTCCAGCTGATGATGACTTGGCTACCCAAAACCCAGCTGATGATGACTTGGCTACCCAAAACCCAGCTGATGATGACTCAGAGCTCAGTTGATGAAGACTCAGTTTCCCAACGCCCAGCTGATTATGATACGTCTACCCAAAGCTCAGCTGATGATTGCTCAGTTACCCAAAGCCCAGCTGATGATGACCCAGGTACGAAAAGCCTACCTGATGTTTACTCGGCAACCCAAAGCACTGCTGATGATGACCCAGTTAACCAAAGCCCAGCTGACGATGACCCAGTTACCCAATGCCCTGCTGATTATAGCTCAATTACTCTAAGCCCAGCGGTTTAAGGCACAGTTGCCCAAAGTCTAGCGATTTATAACACAGTTGCCCAATGTCCAACTGATAATATCCCAGTCTCCCAAAGACCAATTGACGATGACCCACTTACCGAAAACCCAGCTGATGATGACTCGACTATCCAAAGCCCAGCTGATGATGGCTCAGTTACCCAGATCTCAGCTGATGATGACTCTTTTAATTAGAACTAAGCTGATAATGTTTAAGTCACTCCAACCCCAGTAGATGATAATACAGTTTCATTAAACCCTAAAAGTGAATCAAATCCAATTGCACACACTCAAAGGCAGCCAGTAAAATGTGCAAGAAAGAAAGCAAAGTTTGTCTTCAACAGCAAGAAACAATATTGTTAGCTTCAAACACTAGATCAGAGCGAGCAGTTGGTGTTGGGGACAGTTTCAGTGCTGGTTTCTTATTTTGACCTAAGTAAAGGGGATCTTCCAAACTCAGTAGATATTGCATTAGTAGTTGAAGAAAAAAATATGTAATTGTAAAAAAAAAGAGGAGTTCTACAGTTTATTCATGAATTTATTCATGACAAAGGACTTACGGCAAAAAATATTCCACCTTAAAAACTAAGCAGTCGCGAACTAGTTTAACAAGAAGAGTGTGTGGTGGCCAGAGGTATCAAAGACGTCATTGGAGGAGTAACTGCTTACCTAAAAGGCGTTCATGTTTAAAAGCTGCCCTAAGCCCCCCTGACACTTGCACGCAATTCTGGCATGCACTGGCACGCAAAATGCGTGCCAGTGCGTGCCCCTTTTGTGGCACGCACTGGGAGGTTCCTGCACTGTTCACGACAAGTTCACAACACGTTCAAGTATAGTTCACGACAAGTTCACGCCACGTTCACTCATCTTTCTGCATCTTTCTGCATCATTCACGCATCGTTCACGCCAGTTCAAGCCAGGTCACGCCAGTTCATGACTTGGCCAAATCATATATAAAGACGGGGCTTCCTACATGATTTTTATCAAAAGCGTATTCTTGCGCTAATCTTTGATTAATATTCCCTGTATTAATGTATGGGTTATCTTTATAGATATTCGTAACAATTATACTTCTATTTAGTATATATTTTATTATTTAATTATTATTATAGGTAATCAGCTGGTTTGAATAATTTTTAAGCTTTATAATTTACTGAAAAAATAATATTTTATGGCAGTCATATGCTGATCAGATATTTGGAACCCACTTTACATTATCTTAGAATTTAATTGGAAGATGACTATTCCATTCATTAGTTTTTGTGCTATAAAACCAATAATTCTCTCTCTCTCTCTCTCTCTCTCTCTCTCTCTCTCTCTCTCTCTCTCTCTCTCTCTCTCTCTCTCTCTCTCCCTGAGGGATAAAAGAGTGCAGGGGTGTAAAAGTTAGTGAAAAATAAAGAGCAAATTCCTTAGATTCGCGCCTAGGCCTATGTTAGTGCATATGTGAATAACAATTTTGCCGATAGACTTACTCAAAGGGTAAAGTTGTA
>NC_090747.1:26214289-26221789 GCF_036898095.1 Palaemon carinicauda | reverse complement strand
ATATATTTCTATTCATTTATCTTGTAAAAATCAGCTTTATACTAGTTTATATATATATATATATATATATATATATATATATATATATATATATATATATATATATATATATATATATATATATATATTATGTATATATATATATATATATATATATATATATATATATATATATATATATATATATATATATATATATATATATATATATATTTACCTTGTCTTAGTCAGTCTCTATTTGATATATATTCCTAAGACTGCTCAATATTTTTTTTCAAGGATGTAGCTGTCCTGTGTCATGAACATTGATATAAAGAGTGGTCCTACAACTGACAGTAAACTCATTATACTGTTGTGTTCCTACAGAAACTAGAGACTTTTCATATCAAGATATTTTTATTTCATGTTTACTACAGATGGCAGCGATCAATGTAATAATGCTCATTAGACATGGCAGGTGCTTATAACCATGACCCGAAAATCAGCAAATTCTGCAACAAGAAACCTTTCTGGTTAGGCAAATACCATAGCATGAATATATGGTTCATTCAGAAACAATTTATAATTGAACTTGATAACAGACACACTAAAATACATATTATCCAGTTAATGCATGAAACGTTAATATCAATAATCCTAGTTTTATCAAGGAAAATGAAATTCAAATGATTTCTTCAGTGATGAGTTGTTAGGATGTTTCTATTAACCATTATATTTACCTGGAACATAAATGAAGAATTGTTAGTAATTTTTTCTCAGCTGATTCCATCTTTGGTCGTCAATTTTTCTTGGTGGGATTTAATTTTACGTTGGTATTCTTAAAATACAAGTTTAATAAATCTTGTGACTACATTGCTCTATGACAGCTGACTCCTAAGTGTGTGTGTGGAGCGTCATACACAATCTGACAAAACCAAAACATTGCTACACAAAAGAGCATCGCTCTGAAAAGACTTAAATCCTACTCCAGTAAAAAACTATAAAGAATTACATCCTATCTTTGAGGTAATCAACAAATGTTTGAATCCTAATACCAAAATAAATCATTACACTTATGTACAAAGCATAACATGTTTTATTCATGCAATGTGATGCAATGTTGCGAAATACCTGTAACAGTTGAAATAATATAGTACATTATTACAATAATACATAACAGTCTCCTCCCCCTTAACTTGACATTGTAAAAATCTTTATAAATCTAATCTCTCAGGGGGCTTTCCTGGGTTAATCCTATTAGGAAGCACTTTAACCTCATCTTGTACTGGTACATGAATTGGTTCTGAATCTACATTTGATGTTGCAACATCTTGGTCAATATTTGACTCATTTGCTCTAACTACTTCTTTAAGTTTCTCATCTCTAACTTTCACATGCTCTACTGTATCTCTTTTAAATAGTTGTAATTGATCAACATTACGTTTTACAACATTTTCACGAACATCATTATGTAAATTTCCTATCTCTCTTACAATCTCTCCTGGTACCCACTTCTCTGGAGTGTTGTACGATCTTACCATGACATCAGATAAAGGTAAAAAATTTCTTACAATAGGAAGCTTTACTACTTGTTTATACCCTTTATATTTTAAATCACTTTGCAAACTTGGATACAACAAATATAACTTACACCTTATCCTCCTCCCCATCAACAAATTTGAGGGTGTCACGCTTGTTGTGCTGTGTGGCGTTGTTTTTTAAGACAATAAAAACTTTGATACATGCAAAAATATATTACCTGAATTTGCTTTTCTACAATTCATATTGTGTTTAAACGTTTGGACAAATCTTTCAGCCTCTCCATTAGTAGATGGATGATATGTAGCTGAAAATGTATGCTTTATACCATTGACATTACAAAATTCTTTAAACTCTTGTGAGGTAAATTGTGGACCATTATCTGTAACAATTCTTTCTGGAATACTGTGTGTAGAAAATATTTACATTGACTCTTTTGTTGTGGCGTAAGACGTTGTTGTCTTCATTGGGATGATTTCTGGCCACTTATTGTAAGCATCTACTACTATCAAAAACAAGTAATTTAAAAAAGGCCTGCAAAATCTATATGCACTCTTTGCCATGGATACCTGGGTAACTCCCACGGGTGCATTCTAGCAAATTGAGGATTGTTCTGTTGCATAACACAATTCATACAATTCTTTATATAAGATTCTACATCTTTATCTACACCTGGCCACCATACATAAGTTCTTGCAATCGACTTTGATCTTACAATACCTTGGTGATCAGCATGCATTTATGACAAAACCTTATTTCTCAGTGAATTAGGAATAACTACCCTTGAACTTCTCATCACTATTCCTTGTGTTACACTCAGCTCATACCATATATCCTTATACGGTTTACAATTTTCCTCTTTTCCACATAAGTCCCTACCTGTCATTAAACTCTCCAAAACCTTACTAAGTACTGAGTTTCTCTTGGTACTGTGTGCTACATCTTTTGCAGTTATTGGTACATCATATACAGAAATTAACAGAACACTGTCATCATACTCCTCTGGAGCTTTGTCTACGGGTAATCTGGATAAAGCATCTGCATTATCTATCTTTGATGTTGGATGGTATTCTAAATCATAGTGGTACGCTGCTAAACGTAATTGCCCAACGTTGTAGTGTTGCAGCTACCAACGTAGGTAAACTTGCTTTTGGACCCAATATTGTTAATAAAGGTTTATGATCTGTAACAACTGTGAACTTTTTCTTACCATAAAGATGCATATGGAATTTTTTAACTCCCTAAACTGATGCTAAACCTTCCTTTTCTATTTGAGAGTAATTCCTTTCTGCCTTGTTCAATACTCTAGAAGTGAATGCAATTGGTTTTTCTGTTCCATCTGGCATTACATGAGATAATACTGCACCTAAACCTATGTTTGATGCACCACATACTAATTTAACTGGTAAATCCATTTGATAATGTACTAAGAATGTAAGTGATGTTATTTCCTGTTTGATTCTTTCAAAAGATTCTTGACACTCTTTTGTCCACCTCCATTCTACACCCTTATTCAACAGATTATACAATGGATGTGCAATTGTAGACAGATTGTGAATGAAATTCCCATAAAATGTTACTAAACCTAGAAATGATTGTAATTCCTTAAAATTTTCTGGCACTTTTGTTGATTGTACAGCTTTGATCTTCTCTTTAGTTTTGTGAATACCCTTGCCATTTATTACAAAATCTAAGTATTCCACTGAATCAACTTCTAAAATACATTTGCTCTTATTTACTCTACTATTATGCTCCTTCAACTTCTTTAGAACTGTTCGCAATCTTTCTCTATGTTCTCTTGTGTCTTAACCAGCAATTAAAATATCATCTATAAAAATGAATACTCCTTGCATTCCTGAAAAAATCTTATCAATAGTTTGTTGCCATATAGCTGGACTACTTGCAACTCCATAAGTTAATCTCTTTGGTCTAAACAAACCTAAGGATGTATTTACTGTACATAATTCTTGTGAAGTTTCATCCATGGGAAGCTGTTGAAATGCTTGTCTTAAATCTAATTTAGAAAAAACACTGCATCCTGACATAGTTGCAAACATGTCGTTTGTATTTGGTAAGTGATGTTGAGCTACTTGCAGTTGTGGATTTAACGTTACTTTGTAATCTCCACATAACCTAACCTGTCCACTTTCCTCCACAGTAGGAACTAAAGGTGTAGCCCAATCTTAATATGTAACCTTTTCCCAGGAACTTTCATTTTTGAATCTTCTGATTTCTGTATCAACTGCACTTTTTAATGCATACGGTACTGGTCTCGGAGCACAAAATCTAGGAGAAGTGTCAGGTTTCAAAACTAAAATTGCCTTTGCGTTCTTTACTGTACCTATTTTATCTTCAAATACGTCTTGAAACTCTGATATGATATTATCCATAGATATTTCATTTTTGTGTTCATTTTGTCTACCTGTAACCTTCAAAATACTAGGCCAATCTAACTTCAAATACTGTAGCCAATCTAAACCTAGCAAAGTTTGTCCATTACCTTTTACTACTGTTAATGGCATTCTCTCTAATTTCTGTTCTTTGTACTGTACTTCTACGTTCGAAGCACCTATTACCTGAATATCAAAACCATTATAACCTTTCAAAACTCTATTTGTACCATCTAATAACAAATTAGGAATGCTTTTAGCCGTTTTCTCAGACATAATTGATACATCGGCTGTTGTGTCAACTTGCATCCAAATTGGTTTAGCATTTATGATTACTTCTACCATGATATGTTTCTTTGCACCTTTGTTAACGGAATTAATGCAAAACACAAAATCAGTTTCTGACCTAACCTGATTATCATAAACATTTTCCACATTATTCTCTTGACCAATAGTATCAACTGTAGCATTTATTTTCTTTGCGTACTAATTAGGGAATCTAAAAGCAGTTGCAAAATGACCCATCTTTCTGCAATTCTGGCATGTTTTTCCAGTAGCAGGGCATTTCTTTGCTTCGTATGCAAGATGATCAGTTTTACAACACCTATAACACTCGGGTTTTTCCTGTTGTTTCTGTGTATAAGCCTGATTCTGATATTTATGAACATTAGTGTTAGGCACTTTTCTATGACTAGGCTTTGACATATTCCTTCTCTGATTCTCATTAGTTTTCCACTTAGAACCTACTGTATTAATTTTAGAATTTTCCATTCTATTGCTTGTAGAACTACCTATTATGTTACTTTGCCTATTTGATGTTTCTAAAGCTCTGCCTGTTATCAATACCTTTTCTAATGTTAAATGTTTACCTTGGAAAAATTTCTTTCTTAGCTCTAGTGATGTGCAATGTGCAATAACTCGATCTATGATAACATTTTCTAACTCTAGAAATTCACATGAAACAGCTAAATTCTTTAGTCTAGTGACAAATGCATCTAAACTTTCATTTTCTTTCTGATAAGCCTGCGCTGAAAACTGGTATCTTTCAAAAAATTAATTGACCTGAGGACCAAAATATGTGGTAAGAGCCTTAATTGCAGCTTCACTTGTGTCATCTGTAGGCTGCAAAGTCTTAAACACTTCCCGAACTTCCCTACCTGCTATATGAAGTAATAATGCCTTCTTTTGGGCCTCCTTCATATTCCCTAATGCTTCTAAATAAATCTTAAATTCCTCACACCACTGTTGCCATCGTGTTGCAACAGAATTGGGCTCCGCTGCGATGCTGAAACGTTCAGGATGTATAATGTCAAAAGGTATTTTGAGTCTTACCTTACTACCTACAATAGGTTAAGCTACTGTTCTAAGGTCACAAGTTTACTTCCTACCTGTTTTGTAGCCTACCCAAACTCACAATATACTTTTTGGCTTTTGTTTGTTTGATGAAATTCCTCCGTTCTGCTGCTTGTAAAATCTTCATTGGGCGATTTTTCTCTTATCCATCGATGTGCAAAAGGACCTTCTCTTGTGCTGGCCGTCCTTCTACATAAGGCCCAATGTTTATTCTGCGTGTGTTCGTCCTTCTGGGCGTCGCCAATTGATGAGTTGTTAGGATGTTTCTATTGACCATAATAATTACCTGGATAATAGATGAAGAATTGTTAGTAATTATTTCTCAGTTGATCCCATCATTAGTCGTCAATTTTTCTTGGTGGGATTTAATGATACATTGGTATTCTTAAAATACAAGTTTAATAAATCTTGTGACTACATTGCTCTATGACAGCTGACTCCTAAGTGTGTGTGGAGCGTCATACACAATCTGACAAAACCAAAACATTGCTAAACAAAAGAGCATCACTCTGAAAAGACTTAAATCCTACTCCAGTAAAAAAACTATAAAGAATTACATCCTATCTTTGAGGTAATCAACAAATGTTTGAATCCTAATACCAAAATAAATCATTACACTTATAAACAGAGCATAACATGTTTTATTCATGCAATATGATGCAATGTTGCAAAATACCTGTAACACCTGAAATGATATAGTACATTATTACAATGATACATAACAGTCAGTAACATCTTATTGTTATTAAACATAGCAAGGTAAGAATCAATTACCATTTACCTCCCCAGAGCAGATTACCAACTACTCCAATTCTAGCCTACACTCAGATATTGTCTTTACATATATATATATATATATATATATATATATATATATATATATATATATATATATATATATATATATATATATATATATATATACACACACACACACACACACACACACACATATATATATATATATATATATATATATATATATATATATATATATATGTATATATATTATACAGAATATCAATAATCAACGAATCTTACTGATATTGTTCGAGCCTATAATGTTAGCAGCACTGTAAACAAACTCCTCTGCATTCAAACAAAATCCTTTGTTTACCAATTTTGAAAAGGATTTTGGAATGGAACTCCCTTGATTGTCTATAGATAAAGGAGTAATTAATGTCATCAACGCAACTCGAGGGGTATATGGTAGGTATTACTAAAGGGTCTTTGTAGCGTTCCAGGCTGAGATTTTTAAGGGAAAGAAGGATTAGCTGAAATATTCAGTGACACATTTTAAGAGTCTTACGAATATTAAAAAGGAAATGCGTTCTTAATGTACATATCACTATAAAATCATATATGTTCAAATACAAAGGTAAGTGATTTAAGTTTGATAATCTTGACAACTTTTGATCCTCTATTTATCATCTGGCAATCATCAAGAATGAGAAAATCATTTTAATTTGGGAAGCATTTGAATAGACATTCATAATTGAAATTGAAATGGTGAAAGTATTTGTATTAGCTTCAAATAAAGGTATTTGATATAATGAGCAAGTATAGTAATTCTGAATGTGCATGTGTAATGTTTCGGAGTTTCCATGTGTAGTAATTCTTATATATCATGTGTAGTGATCCTATTTTTCATATAGTGCTTGTGAAGGTGAATGTGTAGTGTTTCTTAATGTGCATGTGGATTACTTAGTGTTTATTAATTTATGACGTTTTATACATATATTCTATTGCCTAAAAAATAACGAACTCACCCACTTTCTAAAGACTATATAGTTCTCATTATTAGAACAGACCATTTATTATAACTTCTTAAATGATAACATTTATATCATATTTTTTTTCTCACAAAACTACTCCCACATAACCTTCTCAATATATCTAGATCTCCCCGGAATGAGGGAATAAAGATAGGAATATTTTTGTTTCTGGCCATTGGAACTCTTATTTCGGAGAGAGAAGTCGTAAAATCGATTTCAAGTTCCCAGACAAGCTCTGAACTGATCCAAGTGAAGAATTAATGGCATTTATCACTGCTATCATCAGCCTCAGAAAGGGGTGATTTCATCTATTAAACAAACTATAAAGCCTGGTACATTGTACTCCACCAGCAGAAAGCGAAGGAGACACTGGCTAATCAAGAGAGATGAACTAGGTAAAGGTATTTCATCTTTTTATCCAACTTCTAACACATTTCAATTTTCATTAAATAAAGTGTAAAATG
>NC_090747.1:26176789-26204289 GCF_036898095.1 Palaemon carinicauda | reverse complement strand
ATGGCCTTCTTGTCCTGTTTCATTTGCCAGTGCATAATGCCTTGGTAGTAAATGTTAACGTTGGAAGTCCAATTTTTGTTGCAGGGGTAGGTCTCAGTTAAGATACTACCGTTAGAGAGCTAAGGGGTCTTTTGACTGGCCAAACATTGGATCCTTTTTTCTGGTTTCGGTTCATAGTCTCTTTGCCTACACAGACACACTTAAATGTCTGGCCTATTTTTTGAGTAATCTCCTCTGTCCTCAAATTAACAAACAATTCTTCTTCCCTGAATGGGCTACTACATTATAATTTTTCAGACTCTTTAACTATGCTAAGCGGCTCTTCTAGGAGAAGGACACTCCAAAATCAAACCATTGCTCTCTAGTCAAGGGTATTGTCATAGCGTGTGTACCAGAGCCTTCCACTGTCTTGGGTTAGAATTCTCCTTTTTGAAGCTAAACTTATGCGTACTATTCTATGTTATTTCCTTTCCTTTTGTTTTGTTTAAGTGTTTATAGTTTATATACAAGATATTTATATTAATGTTTTTTCTCTTCTTTAAATATTTGTTTTCCTTTTTTCCTTTCCTCACTAAGCTATTTTCCCAGTTGGAGACCCTGGGCTTATAGCATCATGCTTTTCCAACTATGGATGTAGCCTAAAAAGTAATAATAATAATAATAATAATAATAATAATAATAATAATAATAATAATAATAATAATAATAATAATAATAATAATATGTTAGTAGCCCAGATAAGACTGGTAAACCTAAAGCAAGGCTTCACAAGAATGTCAAAATTAAAAATTATAACCTGATTTTTTTGAAGAATGTGATAGATATGTTAAAATTAATTCTATAAGTTACACTAACTTCATGTTGGATTTCACCAGTAATTTGTATTTTTATCAAGTTTTCATCATGGAGACGTGTTGGAGTTAATTGCTTGCATTTAGTATATTTCATAGGTCTTCTACAATACCTTGAATAATGACCAACCTTGGAACAATACCTGCAAATATTTTTTATATGTCAGGTATTCATTTCTTTGAGCAAGATTGGTTTTTATGAACTTAGGCCACATTTTCCCATGTCCTGATTTAGTCTTCTGTAATAGCATGTGAAACTTCATTAAATTTAGCAATAAATGACGTGCGCTTCATGACCTTACCTTTTGGTTGCTTTTGTTTAGGTGTAGATACTGTATATATCTTATTAAGTGCATTGAGAGATGATGTTAGATTACATGCCTTATTAGCTTCTTCTCTTATGAACCTTTTAAACTCTTCAAAAGATGGATATGCCTCTTCATCAACTGTGAATTTTAAAATTACTATACAGTTCCATTTTTCTGCAATTAGAACTCTTAATTTCTTTAAGATGGGTATATTTTTGGGGGATCATTAAGATCTATTAAGTACTTTATGATTAATATGCCTGTTTTACAGTGTTCTGAGAAACCATACTATTTTATAAAATTTGGACCATCGTATATAATAATCTTAGGGTAACCTTCAAGCTTCCTTGTAAAGGCATCTGAAACAATGAATTAATTTTCATACCTATTATGATGTATCTTCCAAGCCTTGTCATAATCCTCTTTGGTGCAAAAAGATAAAAGATTATCAAGCAAAGCTTTAACCTGACTATTTGTATATATACGTAAGTAATACAATCTTTCAGCGGCATCACCTGTTCTATTTTCTATTATTGTAATTAAATGATGCTTCCCACTGAGAGTACTTCAGCAAGTGTCCAGATTTTTTTTTCTTTTTGACGGGTAAATTGTGTTTACGTTGCTTAGCAGCAAACAAGCTAGCTAGTTTCTCCAAGTTCTGATTGTAAAGGTCATCTGACCCTTTTACAATATCCCTGTGACATTTTTGACTGGTCTGTACATAGCGATTATTAAGAATGTAAGAGTGTTCATTGAAATCTCCCATGGGTTCAGAAGTGTGTAGGCATGGTATATTAATATCTTGATGTGTACTGAAACTGAAGGTATTTTTAGGATCTTCTATTAGCCTAGGTTCACCTATTGGTTTATGGTGCGCTTATTAAGTAGCTGTATGCTCTGTCCTGGCCTGATTTTGTATTCTGAAATCTGAGTCAAGATTTGTTTTTTAGCCTAGCCTAATATTATTTGGATATAAGCTTCTTGGTAGCTATAAGTATGGTCTGGCTTTGACTTCCCTACTGGTATGAAATTGATGTTAAATTCAAATACCTGAACTTGTGTATTTAAATCAGCCATTACCTTTATTTGTCCCCCTCTTTCTATCAAATTCTTTATCTGTATTATCCAAACCTTTTGCTAAGGAAAACGATGTTTTGTACACTGCAACCCAAAAATTAATCAATTTCAACCCTGCTATCCTATAAATATCTGTGCAGGAGACTATACCAACCGTGTGTCACACGATCGTATATAGTAACGACATTTCATTTTGTGTACATATTATGCTTGTATCTCCGCTCTCCCCTCGCACTGACAAGGACCTGAATCAAGATGTCTGTTTTTCTCACCGTTAACTCTTAACCATTACCTTGCCGGTTGAACAGGAAATTTCCTGTTATGTCCTTTATGCCTGTTTTGTATGGAGTTTATGTATATAAAAGCGAGTGTTCTGTAATAAACTTACTCAGTTGCTTTCATCCTGCCTTTGAGTCACAACCTTCTCTCGGCCTGTCACATTAGTGACCCCAGAGTGACTTGCTCCTCCTGCCACCCCCCCCCCCCCCATTTCACCGTTACTATGACGCCCTCAAAACATATCTTCTGCAGCAGTAATCGCGGTCGCCAGCCGCCCGAATAGAAAGGCTTTCTCAGCTCTCTCAAGAACCGTTGGGGGACCAAAGGGCTTTGCTCGCCCTAATGGAAATAACCAGTATCACTCACCTGCAACCTGCTACGGACAGCTCTTCTCGTGAGGTGAACCTAATTTGTGCCCTTCGGGTAAGCCGTTTACCCGAACCTGTACGCGCGGCCATACCCAATGTTGATAGTTTACCCACAAAGGACTTGATGACCAAAGCCGACGACCTTAGGGACAGCCACTTCATGACTTTCAAAACCTCCATCAATGCCTCCACTCCTGACGAAGAGGACACCTATTCAACTTCAACCGAAGCTGACACGAATGCCGTAGGACACACACTCCTATGAATACCGTAGGACACACACGCCAATGAATGCCGTAGGACACACATGCCTATGAATGCCGTAGGACACACATGCCTATGAATGCCGTAGGACACGTCTATGAATGCCATAGGTCACACGCCCATGAATGCCGTAGGACACACACGCTTATGAATGCCGTAGGACACACACGCCTACCCTGTGACCAACCGGAACGGCAACAAAGCCACCCATCATCCACAACTCGCTCGCGCCCCAACCAACGACTTCTATAGCCACTCACTGCCGCTAATCGGCCGCGGTTTTTGCTACTACCACTCCAGATTCAGGACACCCTATTAAACATGTACAGTATGTCATTTTTAGTGGGGGGGGGGGGAGCCATGTACCAACCATGTGTCACACAATCGTACATAATAAGGACATTTCAATTTGTGTATATATTATGCTTGTATCCTCGCTCTCCCCTTGCACTGACAAGGACCTGAAATAAGATGTCGGTTTTTCTCACCGTTAACTGTTAACCGGTGCCGTGGCAGTTGAACACGAAATTTCCTATTAAGTATGTTATGCCTTTTTTTTGCATGGAGTTAAAGTATATAAATGCGAGTGTTCTGTAATAAAGTTTCTTAGCTGCTTTCATTTTGCATTTGAGTCACAACCTTCTCTCGGCCCGCCACAAGACTTTCTGTGGGTTGGTCTTTTCACCCAACGGAAAACTCAAGCATTAATGTGAAGCTATTGCATTCTCTTCTCCTAGAATCTCATTAACTACAGCTATATTAAAATTAGCAACTTAACTGTCGTTATCAATATATATATTCTTTTTAAACTGGTCGAGCCCTTTCCTTTATGCCATGGTATTTTCTTTTTCTGTCTAACCTAGCCAGTTTTGTGTATAGTTCTATTCTCTTACTAGAAACACACGAGGCTTTACTTACACTTGTAGAGTATGCAGGAGACTGGTGATATTTTCTTTTTACTTTTGCATTGGACAAGTGTTGTTTTTTAGTTACAACTTAGTATGAAATCTCATATTTCACTTTACAAACATGTGTATGCATAAGGTAACGTTGATCACTTGTTACGAATAATTCTATCAGTGAATTATTGTTAGATAGTTTAAAAAAAAAAATGTCACGTTGAAATTATACTTCGGATAAAACAATTACTGTTACTGTTGCACGAATTCCTTTGTCAACGTAACTCTGGGAGAGTCAGTGAGACTAGTCTTTAAGCTTTCTCTGTGGATAGAAGTATTCAAACTGGGAAAAAAAGTGCGTCCAGTGGGAGAACAGTTTAAGGAGAACGCTACAGTTAAATGATAATAATTTATGCATTTGGGGTATGATTTCAAAGTTATTACTATATTTTGCTTATGTCATTTTGTGAATAAAAGAAGCGTAAGGATCGTGAATTCAAACCTTGCAATAAACTATTACAAGTCATAGTTTAGACTAAAATTACCGCTACTTAAATAATTGTAGTCTCTCATGGTTTTTTTTTTTTTTAGGTTGAGGAAAAATAAATATATAACTAAATAAGTAAATGAATAAATAAGTATATAAATAGATAAATAAATAAATAAGCTAGTTGGTAAGTTATTTCACCTATTAAATTAGAATTATTTCTATCTTTCTATTATTTTACTTATATTTCACGAACGGAAGACTATAATCAAATCAGACATATTCAGCAACACGTGTTACGCGCAGATTCGGCAGAAGGACAATAACAACGTATCTTTAACAACAACAACAATGATAATAATAATAGTATTAATAATAATAATAATAGTAATAATTATAATAATTATTATTATTATAATCATTATTATTATTATAATACGATCACTCTAGAGTCTTGGCCTATGCAATTGGTTTTATAACTCTTCGTCTTCTTCGGATGTGCAGCAGAGTCTTTCACTTCCTAGTACGTCTTTTCGATTTTTTTTCTCCTTTCTTATACCGTTTAGCCATCTATAAAGAGTTATTTCGTTGATGTTAAGACGATTGGTTATATATAACTTTTTTATCGAGAATCTGGTGAAATGCTTTTTAGCTAGAGTTCGAGTTAACCGGTAACTGCTGAGTAGCTCCAACCATATTTGAGAGATGAGTTTCTTGTGAGAGTGCAACCATGAGATTACCAGTCTGCCATGTTAGACCCCGACCGCAACCTTATCCCCGATATATTCGTTACGTTAAATGCATAAATATTGTGGCTAAACAGTCAGATGTCTTATGTATTCAGAATTTTTTTTTTCTTTTTGCCATAGTTGAACATTATTGTATTTAATACTCTCCATACTAATGATCTATCCATAATTTTGATAAAAAATATAGTATTAATTAACCATGCTAAATGAACTGTATCTTTTATTGAGCGCTTTTCAGAAATAATTCATTCTAGTAACCTAGTTTTATTAGAAATGTGAGTAATATGAGACTTTCGAATGAGAATCCCTGAAATCAGGTATCATCATTTATGCTACATACTGTACATTAATATATATATATATATATATATATATATATATATATATATATATATATATATATATATATATATATATATATATATATATATATATATGTGTGTGTGTGTGTGTGTGTGTGCGTGTGTGTGTGTGTGTGCGTGTTCAGTTTGTAAACAAAATATATGTTAAATCTAGATTTTGGTCGATTGTTTGAATAACAAATGCTCAAAGTTAAATCATATATGGGAGGTGCAAGTATCTCACACCTTGGAAGAAATTGGAAAAAATAAAATTATGCGATACCAGAGTTTCAGATCCAGACATCTCTTCTCTAGATGGGGTCGAAAGAAACGTTGAGCTTGACCTATTTGTTAGCTCGTAGGTGGAGGTGTTCAAGCATTTGTCGATCTGGGGGCCAAACGACAGGGCCTATCGTGACTGAGGAAACTTATGGTTCCGGTTGCAAATGAATGTTGGAACGTGGCACGTGCTAGGTCATGCCTAATGTGTCATGATAGATTGCTTTTGTCAACTCTAAGGAAAAGAATAAGAAGAGCCACACAACTCAAAATTGAGCGCAACACCTAAAACACGTTGAACCTTCATTCTATGTGGTAGCTCTTCCCGATGGCTACACAAAATTTGAAATAGGTCTTTCGATGTTAAAATGTATACCATTCGATCTGAATCGACGAAAAGATTACTATGGTACAATCCTTATTATAGGTAGCTAGTGGGTTGGCCAGATAGTACTAAACTGGATCCCACTCTCTGGTTACAGCTCCTTTTATCTTTGCTTATATATTAACAGATTAGTCTTGCCTATTTTCCTGTCCTCATACACCTGACAATGCTGAGATTGCCAAACAATTCTTCTTTGCTTAAGGGGTTAACTAATGCAATGTAATTGTTCCTATTGGTAGGGGTGGAAGAGACTATCTAACTATGATAAGCAGCTCATCTAGTAGAAGGACAAGCCAAAATGAAACTATTGTTCTCTAGCTTCTGTACCATGGTCCTCCACTGTCTTGGATTGGAGGTCTCTTGCATGAGGGTACACTCAAGTAAACTATTCCATCTTATTACTCTTCCTCTTGTTTGGCTGTTTTTTTTTTTTTTAAGTTTTTATAATTTATATATTAATGGTCCAGTTTAATATTGTTACTGTTCTTAAAATATTTTATTTTGATTATTTAATGCATTGCCTATAGTTAATTACTTCCTTGTTTCCTATCCCCACTGGGCTATTTTTCCTTGTTGGAGCCATTGGGCTCATAGCATCTTGCTTTTCCCACTTGGGTTATAGCTTAGCTTGTAATAATAATAATAATAATAATAATAATAATAATAATAATAATACCATATTCTGATTATATTACTCTATATGTCATCGGCCAAAAACTAAGTGCCAGAATTTGACCATTTTCCTGAACATAGAAGTCAGTGAGTGATTTATCATGTTGAAAATGAGTACTAATTGTTTCGTCTCGTGTACCGGTTCGTATTAACCCCAAAGCTTTCTGTGTTATGAAAATAGCCGAAACCGGCAAGGGTTTAGTGGGTGTTATGTGAGCTACATTCATACAAGTTAAAGTATCGGTAATTGGCATTGAAACGTCACGGAAGCCATTTTTCGATAATCCCCGGACGCTAAATTTCAACGGCGCCGTAAATTACTCGTAGAATACTTCACAACCTGAATGAAATTTCCAGTATTTATAGGATGTATATTTACTACATCCACACCTATTCTCATGTTGATATGTACCATAGAAAAGTCCCATCAAATGTTTATTTCGGTATGTGTTGAATGGCTATTTTGGGATGTGGCGTAAATTGTTCCTAGAATAATACACTATCCGAAATGAACATTTCAGAAATTGGCAGAAAATCATAGGTTCTCTGTTCCTGTAAATTCAATGATATTATCTACAATAAAAAAAAAAAAACACAGCTATCATGTAGCCTTCTTAAAAATTATGTTAAATGTAGCGACGTTACAGTGAACTGCCTGATAGTGAGCGACATCAACGAGGGATTATGCCAATCTCATGAGCAATATCCGTCCCAAGTTCAACTAGTGGTATGGATATATGCTTTGTATGTACAAATTTTCATGCTGATTTTTGCAATAAAAAAGCCACAACAAACGTTTATTTTGTTGTGGGTTGAATGGTTATTTTTGGCGGTAGAGTAAATTGTTTCTAGAATAGTTCACATATCCGAATGAAGATTTCCAGTATTGGTGGGAAATATACAGTATTTTCTCTGTTCCTGCTAAATGCCATGGAAATATCTACAAGTGAAAAGGCACAGCTATCATGTAGACTGTTAAATGTAGCCTTACAGTGAATTGCGTGATAGTGAGCGCCATCAACGAGGGACACTGCCCATTTTATAAACAACATCCATCCTGAATTGTACCTGCTACCTAATATTATTATTATCATTATTATTATTATTATTATTATTATTATCATTATTATTATTATTATTATTATTATTATTATTATTATTATTATGTCTTATGAAATATTATTTGTTGACCATATAAAGACCAAGCTATTTTCTTAGAGAATGGTCATGTAATAGCCTTCATATGAGTGAATTCTCCAAAGTAAGTTATATACCTGCTGATGTACAGTAGACATCGATTTAAAATTTTCCTTCTCCTCTTATTCGTTCTTAGTTTTCTGGAATAAAAATAAATCTCATATTAAGGCTTGATTACTTAGTTCCAGACAAAGCTCAAATGTGATAAGTATGTTTTTTTTCAATTAGTAATAGACTTTTTTGAATAAACTGTTCTAAAATTTCTCCAAAAAAGATAAAAGTGAATGTGAATATTTTACGATACATTCTAGGTAACAAAAATCTCAATGTCTGAATTAAGAAAATGTGTTAAATGTTTATCCAACTGATAAATATCCTTCAGTCCGTCCTCTAAGATTTTTTTCCCTATTCGCTTGGTATTCCATAGAAGTTAAAAAAAAAAGCCATAAATTGATCAATTCAGGTAAACATACCAATATACAATCAATGCAACCGTCATAAAATTGTTAATAATGTATGACGGACTTTGAGGGCTTTACACTGCACTTTGCAGTCGTAAAGGTGATTTTATGAGGCCGTAAAACGTATTCAAACAGTTCCACACGGATAAAACTGATTCATTCTACCACTCCCGTTGAACATGTGTTTGTGGATTACTATGAGAGTTTCATCTGTTTTGACAATCATGAGAGTTAGTTTGATTAGTAGCACAACACAATTCTGAGGCTTTCAATGGTTTGGGGCAAATTGATGTACTGACTTTCTACTCTAAAATTTATTGGTTGAATTTCCAATATGAAGGAGGAGATGCAACAATATTTACTTCCCCAATTCTTGAACGAATGGATTTCCATTGAGCAAACAGATAGTTAGAAAAATTATACTAGTCGAAACTATTATAGACAGAACTCCATAGAAGCCTCTTTATGGGATTTGGGATAAACAGGAGTACTATAGTGATTCCTAAGGCAGCCTGTCAGCTATTACTCAACTATCAAAAATATAAAAAAAGCCTGAGCTCACATCACCGACGCGAAACCAACCCCCCCCCCCCCCCAAGAAAAAAAACCACAAGTTATTACTAAAAACAAACATATTTTATGCCGGATGTTCCTAAAGCCATGTCCTTTTGTGTTTGGTCCATCTCCTTTAATATATAATTTATGGAAAGGAGAATATGATCATATTTTCTCATAAAAAAAACTGTAACTTATACAAAACTATAAAAAAACATATATCTGTTCTGATTGAGATTCGGGTATAAGATCTCTCTCTCTCTCTCTCTCTCTCTCTCTCTCTCTCTCTCTCTCTCTCTCTCTCTCTCTCTCTCTCTCTCCATTGTTTTTTAATGAAACACATTTTGGATAACATTCAAAGTATTTAAGGGAACATCGCTTTACGTAGCTACAGAGCTACTATGAGTTTGTGCTGGTTAGTGTTTCTGCTGAAATTAGTTAAGAAGTGTTTACAATTATTTTAGAATTTCCAGAGCTGTGTGTTGACTCCTGTTTGTATCATTTAAAAAAAATTTACGCACTGGAGATATCAGAATACCCTAAATTGATACATTGTGTCAGACATGTTTCAGAACCAAAAAAATTACCAATGGTGCAAAATACCTTTTAGCTTTTTTTTTTCCATGAAATCTCTATAGGAGCAAATAAGAAAAGGCATGCCACCATGAAAAGGAGAGATGGGTCTGTTAGAAAACCAGCAGATAAGGAAAGGTAACGTTGGATGAAAATCTTTAATAAGGTAATGAATAGGAGATATGAAGGGAATCATTTGATTGATATACCTGAAGCTGAGGAAGACCTAGATGTTCCCATGAATGAAGTCATTATGTTTGAAGTCAAAGTTATGATAAAAAATACTCACGAGATGAAATGGTGCTTGATACGATGAAATAACAGCTGAGATGTTATTGACCGGAAATGAAATGACTTACAGAATATTTACAAGATTATTTTGTAGAAAGTGGTGTGAAAGGTCGAAACATGATGAATACAAATATATATATATATATATATATATATATATATATATATATATATATATATATAAATATATATATATATATATATATATATATATATATATATATATATATATATATATGTATATATATATATATATATGTATATATATATATATATATATATATATATATATATATTATATATATATATGTATATATATATATATATATATATATATATACATATATATATTTATATATATATATATATATATATATATATATATATATATATATATGTATATATATATATACATATATATATATATATATATATATATATATATATATATATATATATATATATATATATATATTGCCAAGGACAATTAAAGATTGAAGTTGCAAAATAAAGGTTTACTTTCTGTTTCTGCCATTCGTGAATTGTATACTGAAAAGAAAACAGAATATGGACTGATAATTTCATTCATCCTGTCAATAAGTGGTTTGATGTTATCAATTGCTCTTCATTGTTTGGCCACATAGTTTCATGAAATGCTTTTCGAATAAATTATGAGGATGAAAAAAAATGATAGAAATCGTTGGTACCTTGTGAACCGTGAGAGACAGAGACTCAAGATATAAATGCTTGTAGGAATTCCCTCCAAAAAGAGTAATTCTGTCATGCTAAATCCATACTTAAAATATAGCAAAATCTCTTGGAATATTGTTGTTTTTTTGCATATACAAAATGAAGGACCCTCATGACAATCCAACTTTGATAAGTTATAGGTTTCGCTTTTGGAAGTGGAAAAACTAGAACTGAGTGTAAAGTAGAAGAATTTGATATAGGAAACGGACAATTGTCATTTTCTAATGCAAAAAAGAACACTGAGAAAGACCTGTCAGTATAAATGTGTTTGACTAGCATTATATTAGAAACTATAATCAATGATATTGAAATTGAAAATGAAGATATAATGGATGATCTGGGAGAAAATGAAAATCTGATTGACAGAGAGGTAGTCAAACTTAGAAAATCTATTTTTGAGTCTTTCAGTTACATTGTTAGATACCGTCTATTGTCGGGATATATATTTTTCCTAACGTAGGGGCTAATGTATCAAACTATAATGAAACAAAGGGTATTTGCAGAGCAATATCAACATAGGCAGACTTTATGCAGTGTTTCTTATGCATTTATGTCTCAGATATCTATAGTGAGAGATATATTGATTGCATATCATGGGGAAACTTCATGGGAAGATACTGACTGCATCAAGACACTAATTTATGAATTTGAATTGTCAGATTTTGATGTCACAAAGATGTGATACGTTTCTTTGCAAGAGTTTCTTTTTTATTTTAGTATGATATATAGAAATACAATTACTGTAAAAAATTAAATGTTAAAAAATGACGGTTGAAGCATGAAACAAAATTAATCAAATTAATGTGGAAATTATATCGAGGAATTGTTTGTCCTGGATTTGTTGAATGAATCCAAACAATACTATATAAGATGAAAATGGTTTTGTTTTTCATCCATATTACTGGATAGTTTCATTTTTCTGACCTTCGATGACTCAGAGTCCCTGTGGGTCAACTTATCACTCAAGTGAAATTTGACAAAGGTTTATACGGAGAATAATTTCATTAAAGGAACTAAAAAAAATTACGGCAAAAATGCCTCATATCAGTCAAATGAATATTTTTCTCTGGATCCTAAGGATATCATTGTAGTTTAGCTGAAAAAAAAAAATATTATCGCATATGCAGCAGCAATCTATATAATGTAATATACATCTTCAGTAACATGAAAAATGCTAACATGGTTGCTCAGGATCTTAACCTAATTTCTGAGCTTTCCAACAACACAAGAGGATTTCTTGGATCTGTCCCCCAGTCTTCCTTTTGGAAATGTTTCTTTACTTTAAAATTCAAATGGTCTATGAAAAAAGGACTTTACATAAAACATCTTATTTGCATTTGTATTAGAACATAAAATCTCAAGAAATTATTCATCCCATATTCATTTATAAATTATTCATAATTAGTGGTACCTAATATATCCGAGCTTTCATTTTACCAATATTTTCTTAATCTTCTTATTTTTTTTTTTTCATTTCTTGAATCTAATGATTTTCACTGAATTAGCTGTTTCTAGATCATATATATAGTCTCCTTACTTACCTATCTACCTCACATGATACAAATCAATTGGGAGATTATTATATGATTTGAAGCCTGAATATTTCATAAAATTATTGAACTAAACACTGCTTGATTGAGGTCTTCCAGCATATGTGTTAATCTTATTAGGGACTGAAGCTTTTGAAGATATAGAAAACTTTATATCCGCCCTCATATATTAATCCTATTCTAAGAACCTTATATTCAGTTTTTTATTAACATTAAAAACATTTGTATGAACCAAATCTTTAGGGTTTCAGGAAAAATACATATAAAGAGTTTTTTTTTTTCAGGTATTTATAACTCATAATTAAACATATGTCCCATAAATATTCCCTAAAATGATTAATCCTTTTTTTATTTGTCTTCATTTCGAGGAAAAAATGGAAAATCCCCTCATAACCTTCGCTGGTATACATTTTCTACACAATTCTTAGTCATCATGTTTGATGGAAAAAACAATTGTGTTTATACAATTCCTTACAAACTTCAGCTGCACCAGTTCTTCCTTTATTGCATCTTTTGCTACTTTGCGACTTTATTACTTCAAGTAAAATCATACACTATTTCCCTATATTAAGGCATGCAGTTCAAAGGAGTACGCCTATTAAGCTGATGTATTTTATTGAGAGAGAGAGAGAGAGAGAGAGAGAGAGAGAGAGAGAGAGAGAGAGAGAGAGAGAGAGAGAGAGAGAGAGAGATGTTTCATGTGCGTAGAAGAGGGAAATAATTAAAAGGATACTGACTGTACTGAGGGATTTATCATCAAGATATATGAATAAAAAGATTTTTTTTATTCACCTTATTCGTTACAAACTTCAGCTATTACGGCTTTTCTTGCTGTAGCTTTACTGCTTTAGATCGTACCATTCCTTATTTCCTTAAGACATGCAGTTCAAATGGAAAACATTATTTAGCATCCTATATTTAATCGAAAGAGAGAGAGAGACAGAGAGAGAGAGAGAGAGAGAGAGAGAGAGAGAGAGAGAGAGAGAGAGAGAGACAGAGATTTATAAGGAGAATACATGTGGAAAATAGATGGTATGAGGATACTGACAGCTCTAAAAGATTTAATATTCCCTTAAATTCTTTGATGAAAGTAAAGTTTGCGTCAGGCGTCTTTTGTGCAATATTTATTGAAATAAAATCTGCCTCCAACACTTAAAGAGAAGTGAACGCTATGTTGCAAAAGGAAGAATGAAATAGCAGACTGCAATTCTGAGCCTCTTCCCATGCCAAGTAGACACTTGAGACTATGGGAATATATAGGCAAAATTAGGGTCAGAATTCATGAGGTAATTCACGCTAACTAGGTATTCTTCGTTAATGTACATGACGATGACTCAGATAAGATTATCAAAAACGAGGAGCAAGACTGTTTTTATGAGTGAGCAGTTTGAAGTGGTTATCCCCCAAGAATTAAAAAAAAAATGGAAAACTATCGTAGCAAAACATCTTGTTACAAAAACAGCAGAGTACAAAGAAAAAGTGAAGAAACCATTGAGAGAAAAAATAATTGGACTAAAATAGAGGATATGATGAACATCTCAGACAATTTTTATTAAATTAAATCTTAAAAGCCGAAGATTGCCAAGAAACCCATAGAAGTGGGCCTCTTTATAGCTGTCCAATGCTATATATTAAACAGGTAATGTGTGTAAAATCTAAATTTTCCTATGAATACTATTTCTGTGTATAAGGAATGTTCTAAAGGTGAAATAAGATTCAAATATGCTCTGAATGCTCATTATTGGCCATGCAAAAAATACAATGAAATGTATCAATTAAAGAAAAGTAAATAAATAACGGTAAACAGAGATGCTACATCTACCACAAACAACGGTACAAGTTACTCCAAAGTAACAGCTACCAGTTAGAGGAATTATCAGACACGCAAATATTCTTTGAAACAACAAGTAGCAAGGGGACAATAGAGTTATGACTAAAAAAAAAAATATTGCAATAAAACTAAGGCTGCCTCAAAAAAGTTTCTACCCCTCAATAATAAACAACAAATTACCATATATGCAATTTACCATCAATGCATTTATCTGAAGAAACAATGAATAGTGTTGAAAGCACAATGAAGTAGGACAAACGACAGAAGAACTATAAAGCTAGAGCAGGTGATTTTCAAGCATTTCAGAAAATACTACAGGATATGGATGATTCCACACTATGAAGAGAGCATACAAAGTTAAAAAAGAAAAAACATTATCAAGGCTGAGATCCAGATGTAGAGGAGCCACGGTCCTTAACGTACTTACAATCATACTCTGAGTTTTGTTAGAATTCAACTTCATACCCCAAAATTTGCACCATGCACTATCTTTAACTAGATCTATATTAAGGGATTCAGCAACGCCAGATCTACATTTAGGAAGTGGAATTGATGCAAACAGAGTAGCATCATCTGCACACGCAGCAAGCTTGTTTTCTAGACCTAACCATATTTCATGTATATATAGTGTGAACAGTAATAGGCCAATAAAACTACCCTGTAACACCAGATATCAAATTCCTATACTTACTATGGTGCTCATCAGCAACAACTCTGCGATCTATTACTTGAAAATTCAAAACTCTTGCTAAGAAAAGACCCACCCACTACCAACAGTTCTAGTTAGTTTGTAAACAAGGGCACCATGATTAACACGGCCAAAGGCAGCACTAAAATAAAGGTCATTCACACCAACTTCCTGACCACAATCAAGAACTTTTCTACAGCATTGGAGATTGTAAGAAAGGTATCACATGCTCCAAAGCCTTTACGAAAACCAAATTGCAAACTAGGGAACAGATGATTAGCTTCAGCAAACCTATTAAGTTGTTTCGCCAAAAGCCGTTCAAAAACTTTAGATAATATGGGAGTTATAGATATTGGCGGTGATCAGTTGGACCTGAGCTACCACAGACAGATTTACAAGGTGGAATAACATTACCAATTCTCAAAGTACTAAAAGCTCCTCGTCTTGCTAACTTGCGCTAAATAACAGATAACTTTGGGGGCAAAGAAATCTGTAGCCCTCATAAAAAACAAGGAAAAAAAACTTTTGGGCTACACCTTCAAAAACAACAAAGTCTATCAACAGAGCTTTGATTTAACTAGATCGAAAAGCTAAACAAGTTAGTTTAGCATCAGGAAAACAGGAATGAGGAAGTTCAAGTTTCTCATTACTCTGCTAGCAGTCAAACACATCTGCCAAAAGGGTTGCCTTTTCCTTTTGACAGTTAGTGACAGAGCCCTCTGGTTTAAGTAAAGGAGGAACTGTTGCATCTACACCAAAGAGTACAGATTTAAGAGTAGTCCAAAACTTATACTCCTGGGTTGTACCAGAAAGGGTTTATTTTATGGTTAAATTGTATTCTTTTTCAGTTGAAGCTTAAACTTTCTAAGCAAAAGCTCTTAGCTGAGTATAATTATTCCAGTTCAAATCTGAACTGTTAACCTTCCAAAGATGAGAGGCCTCCTGCTTTTACAAATAAGAACATCTATAATCATCATTGAACCATGGTTTGTCCTTCACTCGGTAACTTAATAAACAAGAACGGATAAGCCTGTCAATTGCGTTGACTAGATTCTCATTCAAAGGGACTACAGGATCAGCACTACTATATAATTGTGAGCAATTCAAGCCCATAAGATCATGCAAAATCCCCTTCCTGTGTGCTTGATATTTTTTATAAATCTTACATGAGTAGGACATATCAGGGCCAGGCTGTTCAGTCTCCACTACTAATGAAATCAATGCATGATCAGATGTCCCAACTGGAGAACCGCACTTACTTGTTATATATATATATATATATATATATATATATATATATATATATATATATATATATATATATATATATATATATATATATATATATATATTTATATATATATATATATATATATATGTGTGTGTGTGTGTGTGTGTGTGTTTGTGTGTGTGTATGTAGGACATATCAGGGCCAGGCTGTTCAGTCTCCACTACTAATGAAATCAATGCATGATCAGATGTCCCAACTGGAGAACCACCCTTACTTGTTATATATATATGTATATATATATATATATATATATATATATATATTTATATATATATATATATATATATATATATATTTATATATATATTAATATATATATATATATATATATATATATATATATATATATATATATATATATATATATATATTTATAAATATATATATATATATATATATATTTATATATATATATAAATATATATATATAATATATATATATATATATATATATATATATATATATATAAATAAATATATATATATATATATATATATATATATATATATATATATATATATATAAAAGGGGAGAATTTATTTTTATAGACATACATTCAAACATATCACCACAATATTAAACCTTATCAGCCTGGTTAATATGGACCAAAATAAATTTTCAAATCTGATCAGGGCCGCAAGGTTAAATGAAAGCTGATAGTTGAGCATTTAAATAAGTACTGTCGTCAGGTTTGTTCGAATCCTGTCAAATGCAGAGATCGAAAACATGACTGCAAAATAGGTGTGTTTCCGAGGCAGAGTGAATTCATTATAAAAACAAATTCCAGTTTGATACTTGAAGCGCAGTTTGGCTCAACTGCAGTAATATCTTTGAACACATCAGCTTTAACGAGTTACAGAGAGGTGAAAAAAAAGTTTAAAAACCTGAAATAAAAGTCAATAAAAAACACTGTGATCTGAAATTGCTACTCTAGTTTTCAATGCAGGTCTTACACGCAAAATAATATTTCTTTTTAATATAGATGAAAAAATCGATTAATGCACACGACCCATAAAAGTTTATATTAATTACTTGCTAATAAAATGTGTGCAGATACTGGTTGGCTGTGCAAACCTAAGACACACATTAATTTGCTTCTATGTTATTATATTTCTGGATTTAGATTTTACTTCCTTCATATTTGAAAAGCTGCATTCACGTATCTTACTAAACATGGTGTGCAGCTTTAAGACAAAGTGTCTCAGCTGGGGAGTCATAAATTCTCCAGCTTTACATTTTTTTCTGAAATCAACATTAAGTTAGACTAGTTCACATAACTCAAGCTGAAGATCCTGTAACTGTGCCTCCACATTAACTCTCATTGGATTGTTAAATAACAAAAGACTGGACTCCAGCTTCTCGAAGTCCCTATATATGTTTTTTAATTCAAGAAATAAGCTTACATTTTTTGACAAAACAAGAAAAGTCTGACTTTATATCATCCGTCAAAAGCTCTCTATATGATGATAATTGCACAAGAACACCAATTCTTAAGCTTGGACTGAATAGTAACAACATCTTGTGCATAGCTTAAATGCACCAAAACAGATGAGAAAGGTTTTGTTAATTTCCTTGTAAGCTCACATTAAGAGTAACCAGGTGGTTAGTTAGGTTTATGAAAAATGCTAGTGAGCAAAAATCTGTATCTTGTAGCTGACTTTCGTATAACTCTATAGTACAAAACTATTCATTATGAAGAGAGGGATGTATATGTTTTTGAAGAGCAGAACCATTTTGGAGCATTTTTCCCATCACTAAGCTCATGGTACTTGAGTGAAGGGGTACATCACTAAATTCTGCATTCCCTTCTTCAAGAAAATGATATAAATGTTTGTGTGTCATTGTGACTTATTACCACCTTTGATTAAATTTATTATCCTAGTAGTATTCGGCATGATATCACTCATATTATTATTATTATTATTATTACTTACTAAGCTACAACCCTAGTTGGAAAAGCAGTATGCTATAAGCCCAGGGGCTCCAACAGGGAAAATAGCTCAGTGCGGAAAGGAAAAAAGGAAAATAAAATATTCTAAGAAGAGTAACAACAATAAATATCTCCTATATAAACTATAAAAACTTTAACAAAACAAGAGGAAGAGAAATAAGATAGGAGAGTGTGCTCGAGTGTACCCTCAAGCAAGAGAACTCTAACCCAAGACAGTGAAAGGCCATGGTACAGAGGCTATGGCACTACCCAAGACTAGAGAACAGTGGTTTGATTTTGGAGTGTCCTTCTCCTAGAAGAGCTGCTTACCATAGCTAAAGAGTCTCTTCTACCCTTACCAAGAGGAAAGTGGCACTGAACAATTACAGTGCAGTAACCCCTTGGGTGATGAAGAATTGTTTGGTAATCTGTGTTGTCAGGTGTATGAGGATAGAGGAGAATATGTAAAGAATATGCCAGACTATTCAGTGTGTTTGTAGGCAAAGGGAAAATGAACCGTAACCAGAGAGGAGGATCCAATGTAGTACTGTCTGGCCAGTCAAAAGACCCCATAACTCTCTAGCGGTAGTATCTCAACGGGTGGCTGGTGCCCTGGCCAACCTACTACCTACAAATACTGCTTCATGGATAATGCTGGGAAGTGTGATACAATCAATTGTATTTTCTTTAGAAAACCAACCAGTCCAAAAATACTGCTCGTCAAAGATTTTGCATCTTTTGTTACAATATAAGATAATTTTCCAAATCCTCGAAAATCATTAACAAATGGTTCAATTGCAACATTAATATCTTTATCCAAATGTATGTACCACCACTCAACGACTTTTCATCTTAACTATCTCTTCAATTACTCCATATGTCCTTGTTTACGAGTAAGAGTGAGTACGATTAGCTAGCTGGTTGATTGACTGATTGAGTTGAGGTTTTCTGTCATCCAATGGTAATTTAAAACCATATCGTTTATTGTGAATAAAAAATAAAAGAATATTCAATTAAAACCATAAAAACCAAGATGTAATTTTAAAAGTTAAATATCTTTTAGGAGACCTGCTTCTGAAATAAAGCTAGCTGGTCTCACGTATATCTGTATTTCCGTCTAATGGCAATGAGAGTATTTGAATTGCTTCAATATATTTTTCAGTTATAAATAAACTTGGTCATTAGGATCAGTTACTCTTTTTGTAAGTGTTTGGCTGGATAATGACAATCTTCAATATTTCGTCTATAATATCAACCTAAACTGCTAATTAGCAATATTTCAATAAAAAATATTGTTTTAATACAAGTGTCAATGGTGCTCTGTTTTAACAGAAATAAGAGAGAGAGAGAGAGAGAGAGAGAGAGAGAGAGAGAGAGAGAGAGAGAGAGAGAGAGAGAGAGAGAGAGAGAGAGAGAGAGAAATAAGAAAAAGCAATCTACACCATAAATGTTACTATTTCTTATAAGGATAGAAAAACTTTTTGTTTTTGTGTAAAATGTGAGTTTGCAATATAAGTGTTTAGAGGATTTTCTATTTAGCATTTCGAATAAATTAAATCACTAGAGAACATATTACTGATGGGGTGATTGACTGATGCATCAATAAAGCAATTGGCCATCAGTTTATTGGCGCAGATATTTTTCTGATGCATTTGTCAAAATGTTGGAAATCAGTTTTGGAAAGATTACCCATTTCATACATGTTACTTTTCATAAACAAATTACCTAGGGTCTAAGATAATTAGCGTAGGCTTGATTTGAAGTTTATATCTAGAATTGAACTTTCCATTAAAAATACCAAGAGAGAGATAAGATGAGTAAATGGAAAAAGGAGGAAGTAATAAGTATAATTAGAGGTAAAGGAGGAATAGAACTGGTAGGTGTACAGTAAAATGTTGAATTGGATTTTTTGAAAAGATACTAGTTACAAAATAAAATAAATTAGACAGGAACTGCTATTCACCGAAGTCAACATCAAATGCATAATTGAATCTTTAAGCAATATAAAATAAATGGATTAAAAAATCAAATGAGTGTCTCATCTATGCGGTATTCCCTCATTTATCAGTAAGTGATAATCAAATGATTCGATAACGAAAAAAAGTCAATATTGACACTCATATTGAGAGTAAATGAAGGTTCTCTTTACATAACATAAAAAGTTTTTTTTTTTTTTTTTTTTTTTTTTTTTTTTTTTTTTTTTTTTTTAGTAAAGTTTCAGGGAGCAATTAAATACGTGGCTTCAGTTAAGATATTCTTACTTCAAAAACTGATCCCTCTATATATATATATAAGTAAAATAATTTTCAAAGAAGAAATATTGGTACAAATTTGGCTACCTTTAATCATCAGAGTTCAACTAATTCAAATTTTATTACTATTTTTTCGAGGACGATAAATCAAGTTTACTAATTCCAAAATAAGGTTACTTTATGATATAAGTAGAAGATTCCCGATATTACTAGCTAGGTGCCTTAGAAAAATTCCTTTTACCTGTATGTCCCATGAAATTGAATTCAGTCCAATCGTAAAAAGTACTCAGTATTAGTTCATGTAATATATGGTTACCTTTGCGACAATTCAAATTGTATGTAAAGGGGCCGACAAACCAAAAAACCACACCTCGTTATCTGGTTTGACATAGTGGAAATAACAAAGTGCTCAAACTTGGGCCGGGTGATCCCCCCCCCCCCCCCCCCCCCCCCAACCAAAAAAAAAAAAAAAAAAAAAAAAAAAAAAAAAAAAAAAAACCGCATACCAATGTAGAGAAGGTTGGTTGTGGGTATTTTACATTAGGTTTTATATCGTTGATTCTGTAAAATGTGATTGAATTTCCCTTCTTTTACAGTATGTTTCAGCAGAATTACACGACAGACGCTACTATTTAGTTATTAAACTGCAATTAGATATCTTTTATCAAGTCTGCATCTCAGTCCATTGTAGGAAATAGGTATAACTCCCTATAATGAATGAGATTTTTATATATAGAAGCATACATTATACATAAGTGATTATGTATAGATAGATAAAATCTTGGATGTATTTTCCCGACGAATAGTCCATTAATAATAATAATAATAATAATAATAATAATAATAATAATAATAATAATAATAATAATAATAATAATAATAGTAATAATAATAATAATAATAATAATAATAATAATAATAATAATAATAATAATAATAAATATTTTTCCCCGGATTCAGAGACATCTTGTCTCGAAAAGAAAGAAGGTTTTTAACTTTGTCTAGGGTCCCACGGCAACGTCCTTAGTCTTAAATGACTTGATCTGGAGAGACAACAACTTCAGAAACTTGGGGAGAAATCTAATCCGAAGAATGGCAACAAGCAAAGGGAGTTACTAAGGGGTGATTTATGGCTTAAATCTTTAGTTTAATTTTTACTTGATTTTTCTCCGAGTTCAACACCAGCAAGCGATAACTAGAATCCATCAACCTATCTCTAATATTTACCTCAGTAAACATGGTGGAAATTCAAGAAGATTCTGGGGAGAAAAACTTTCCAGGGTTTGGTACTATCAATGATTTATAACCACAACGAGAGAGTGTTTATGTAAACAAGTGAGTTATCTCACTGAAGATTAATGGATTGACCCCTTCCTAAAATCTATAGAGACAAAATTCTCTTCAAGCTTTATATATATGAATATTATGCTGCAAGAGCTGCACGAGAAGACAAAGAAAATTAGCAATATAACATCCCTTTTGGTTGCTGAGAAATCTCAGTAAATCAAGTCAGGTGTGGACTTCTTCAACTCAAATTAGTGGAGGGAAAAGGTTGTAGAAGGAAGTATTTGATTTATTAGTCACGTTTTTTTAGGGAAATTTTGTTAAAACAGTTAAATTGTTTGTTTACTTTTTTTCTGCTTATTGACAATACATTGTATCAATTTGCTTTCTGCTAGAAGTAGTGTCCTTAATAAAAGAGATGTCAGAAGTTGCAATATAAGCTTAGCAATAGCCATAAGATACTTGTTTCATGGTTCATGACATTAGCTTCCTATATTTCTCCGCATAAATAAAGCAGAAATATTAAATATTTTTTTTTTAATTTATGTTTTTATTTTTCCTCTCAGTTTTTCCTAAATTAGACTTTCTTACCTTGAAATCCTGCCAAGTGACATAAACTGTAAGTTTCATTAATATTAACTTTCCATAATAAAGACGAAGGTTTCCTGAAGTGATATCTATTTTTTTTTTATCTGTGTGATAATTATGTTAGAAATTAGAACAATCTAATAACTAGAAATCTCTTTGTATTTTCTTTAGTAAATGAAAATGAAAACCTTGGTCTCTAGATCCATTATACCTAATACTTGTTTAATTGATCTTCGGACAAATATAGGGAGCTTTATAGCCGCAATGGTAATAGAATGTTCTTCAATTTTATAATAGAAAAAAATAATATCTTATTGTGGTTTTCTCATCACTAAGAAGATTTTTAGTGGCTATTCCATTGCTGTGTTGGTTTTAAGAATTGATTAAAATAACTGCAGTTTTCGAAACTTCGCTCATCACAAGTTTAAGCTTATTACAATAATAATTGTCATTTACTCCCGAGGAGAGAGTGTTTTTTTTTTTTCTTCTTTTTTATTCAGGATGAGGCTATAATACATTCAATCGGCAGCGAACATTTTTCTTCCATCTATACCCTCTTCAGCATGAAGGGTCATATAGATGAGCAAAAAAGTTTTTAAAATAGTTATAAAGTAGCTTACCTTGATTTCTACACTTTGTAATATAATCTCTTAAGTTTTATGTTTATTAGCAATAATTATCTTTTGTTTTAATCAATGTTATTTACACAAAACCTCGTTCCTTTCTTGGTGATTTGATAAATGCAATTTTCTCCCCTTTTTTTAATGAGCTCAGGTCTTCATTCCATATCATTCAAATCGATTCAGTCTCTCGATAACAAACTCAAATATTTTCCATTAACTGGTAATCTTGGATGTATAAATATATTTTATGATGTTGCGTTTAAAGATAATACCTACTTACATATGATAACACCATTTTTTTGTTTTGAAAGTGCGTTAACTTCGCTAAAATGTTTTACCTACAAACTATAAGGAAGATGAAAAAGTGATGATTGATATGTATCTTTTTACCCCATCATTATTCGTAGTGTTATAGAAAAGCTGAGGTTTTTCATTAGGAAGAACAGATTATTACCTCCATCAAGGACGTTATATTTTCGAGTCGGTTTATTCATGTATTTTTCTGTGCGTCTGTGGACAGGATTACGTAATGTCAAAACTACTCAACAGATTTGACGAAATTTTCACCAGAGGTCATGGAAGAACCCATAAAATTCTATAGATGATCCGGATCCGGATTTCAATTTATCACAATTTTAAAGAATACCTCAAAACAAAATTACGGATTTGGAAGAAATTTTCACCACAGATAGATCCAGTAAATTTTGGAGACGATTCGGTAGTGAATCCGGATTCTAGATCCAGCTTTACATTTTTTCGTAATTTTAAAGATTACCTCAAAACAAAATTACCGATTTTTAAGAAATTTCCACCACAGATAGATTAAGTCAATTTTGGAGATGATTCGATAGCAAATTAGGATTCTAGATCCAGCTTTACATTTTTTCGTAATTTTAAAGATTATCTCGAAACAAAATTACTGATTTTTAAGAAATTTCCACCACAGATAGATTCAGTAAATTTTGGATATGATCCGGTAACGGATCTGGATTCTAGATCCAAATTCATATTTTTCACAATTGAAAAAAATACGTCCAAATAAATTGAGACATTGGATTTTCAGAAAATTTGGCTAATAGATAGATATTATGGATCGGAAGGAACCATGGAATTTTGGAGGTGATACTGATCAAGATCACAATTCTGGTTCAACATTACACTTTCCCCCATCTACTCTACGGCCAGTACATGGAAATTGGGATACAATATACGTAGACTTTTGTTAAATGCTGGTAATATTCATTGGCGGAGGTCTGGAATCTCTGATGGCAGAACCTTAAATGAAGTAACATTTCACAAAGTATAAAAATATTTCTACAGATATCATTACATTGAGGTGTTCTTTAAAAAAAGTTAAATCACGTTTTTTTTACATCAATTCCTGGTTTACATGACTAAGGCATAGATTAGCAGGAATCAATAAGTACTCTAAGGAGAGGAAAAAAAAGTAACTATTAATGTATAATTGATAATTTAGATGAGCTTTAAGTCACATTGTAGTAGACCAGAAAAGATACTGAAGCCCATAGCTATATGTGTTTGCTTGTGTGTGTGCATTTCTCTGAGAGAGAGAGAGAGAGAGAGAGAGAGAGAGAGAGAGAGAGAGAGAGAGAGAGAGAGAGAGAGAGAGAGAGAGAGAGAGAAGAGAGAGAGAGAGAGAAGTGTGCTCGCTCAGGAGATTTATTGTTAGCGTCGCAGGCTGTACATTAGTACAACTGCCAAACATATATACTGAGCCGTTCCTTTTATTTTATTGCCTTGAATAAACCAAAAAAGATTTTAGATCTGATAAGATATAGTGCCTCTAAAACTGAGACTTTATGCTCCTAACCAAGCACAAGACTTCACTGATCAACATCGCTGAGGTCGTAAAATATTGCTCTTGCAGATCTCATTTCTGCACATCTGCTGGTCCTCAAGTGGGTAGACATCTTGGCCATATCAACAAAGTTATTTTACCAATTTTCATTTTACTAAAATTTTCTTGTTCAAGTAACTCAAATTCTCATGATATGTTTAAAAAAAATGCAAATATATAATTGTATTATATTTTTCTAGATACTTATGCTGATGAATATTATATGGGATTTTTTATTTTGGAAATAGGACATCACGATAATTGACAATTGGTTATTGCTAGAATATATTGATGTATTCTTATATTCGATGTTATATTGATTCATAGCTTTAATCAGTGTTATTTTATACATTGATGCAAAATCCTTTATTTTGCATCGGTCATACTTTTAATGTGTTTTAAACAATTTGAAATAATCTGGTTAGTTGTCTTTTTAATTGTAGTCGACTGGGGTCTATTATCCTTTTTCAGTTATGTATATATATATATATATATATATATATATATATATATATATATATATATAATAAAATGTATGTATATATATATATATATATATATATATATATATGTATATATATATATATATATATATATTATATATATATATATATATATATATATATATATATATATATATTCACACACTCCAAATTCAATGCATTATTCTCTAGTCTTGGGTAGTGCCAGAGCCTTGGGAAAACATTAGGCAATATTTTACAAACTTGGAACATTGATGAGCCAGATATTGTTTGAAATATCTAAGCATGAATTTCCCTAAGTTTTACAAATAGATTCATATTAATATGTAACACTCAGAAATATTAACTCATATTTTGACACAACAATCCATGACTAATAATTCACGTTGTTACATATATACTAGTTTCCCTTGAACTTGTCATTAACATTATATTATCCTCTATTTCTCCGTATAAGATGAATCTAATTTCCTTATAATATCGTCTTTTATTCTGTTTAGGAGATTTTCTAAATATGAAACACTCAAGAACTAAAAGAATAAAAAGAATGGTAATATATTTTTCTCCTAGCCAGAATAGTAGATAACCACCTAATGTTTATATCTTTTACTGCGTCTCTAGTTATCATTATTATTATTATTATTATTATTATTATTATTATTATTATTATTATTATTATTATTATTATTATTATTATTATTATTAATTAATTAAAGTCACGCCAAATGATGTTCTTTCAAACTCTTTAAAAAGAGAAGAGAAGTTTATAAATAAAGAGAAGATGAAGGTAAATGGAAGATAGGTGTGAACTTCCTTACTATACCGAGCTTTAGTGAGCAATGGGCAGTAATAAATTGTTAGGAAGTTATAACAAATATGCAGATTGCGTGTACCCGGAGTGTGTGTATATTATGGCTGAGAGAGAGAGAGAGAGAGAGAGAGGAGAGAGAGAGAGAGAGAGAGAGAATAGCCGTCGATAAATTGTTTTGCGAAATAAAATGAAATGGTCAGCGTTTGCTTCAAAGGATGACAATATCAGTGATAAGTCAAAAAGTAGGCTCGGTACCATTCAAACAGAATAATCTATTTGTCATCCGACTTGCACACGTGGAACAACTGTATTAGTTGGACACTAGGTCATCATATTATAAAAGTTGATCCCTGCCAATGGGTACGGATTTGTTTTTTGGCAGGGCATCTCTCTCTCTCTCTCTCTCTCTCTCTCTCTCTCTCTGTCTCTCTCTCTCTCTCTCTCTCTCCTCTCTCTCTCCTCTCTCTCTCTCTCTTATAAAAATGTGTACAGTATAATATCAATAACGGCATAGCTGGGAAATACTATACACAAGGGAAAATGATATGTGAAAGGTCGTAATAATGAATTATTCCTTCGTTTAAACATATCAAAACAAATAGAAAAGTATTTACAGTCCTTGAAGTGATCTTAGTCAATGAAGATACTGATCGTTAAGAATACGTAAAGTGATTTGATAATCCAATTACGAAAGGGATTAGGGTTTGCTAATTAAATAAGGAAACTGATTCGCTAATTGTATTCTAATCAGATTATTTCAACCATTTACATTGCTAATCTGCCTTATCTGTTCTCTTATCGTTTATCAAAGCTTGCTGGAAGTAGAAGCTTCTTTGAGATCATGAAGCATAGTTAATTTAAAATACAATACTGCATAAATCCGAAATGTACATAGCTACATGAATTACATATAAAATGGAATAAATTAATAATTGTAGTTTACATAATAGAGGAGATATTTGATAATTCCTCTTTTTTCGGAGAATGGAAATTATTCTGGTATATTTTCATCTTATTCTCTACAGTATTTATTTACAAATATTATTTGGGTAGAATGGATATCATCACTGGAAAACATAGAAACAACAGATGAATTCTTGCACGAATGCATTTATGGATTTCAAATGAATGTCAACGCTAACTTAGATCTTGGATCCTTAAATCTTTCATTGTCTGGGGGATTAATTCATGGCACAAAATCATAATCAATGCTTCAGTTTTCCTATTATTTTATGGCTTTTTAAAGAAAGGTTTGTGTTTATTAAACAAAAACGTATCACACAAATGTATTTGCATATTAGATTGAAGCAATAGTTATGAATTGGATGTGATTTAATAATTTAGCTATTATCAGCGAATTCACGCGACATATATATATATATATATATATATGTATATATATATATATATATATATATATAAATATATATTTGTATGTACATATATATATATATATATATATGTGTACATATATATATATATATATATATAATACATATAAATATATATATATATATATATATAT